>NC_057797.1:376857448-376869485 GCF_018294505.1 Triticum aestivum | reverse complement strand
AGGTAAGCTTCTCCCTTTTAATTATTTTCTGTTTTCTAATTTCTGACATTTGTTTTGATTTAAATAAAATATTAAATCATTTTATTTCCTTATGCCAATTTTTGCAGGAGCTAGATATATTATTCCAGAGCTCCTTTATAAATGGCATAATATTTGGACATATATTAATATATATAAATAATATATTTCCAAAGCAAATAATTATGCATTAATTCCAAATGCCCAAAATAAATACCTATGAGCTCTTGAAAATATTGGTTTGATTTTTATCTCTGTCCAATATTTTCAGAGAGCAACATGAGCATTTTCTTGGACCTTTTTGGAGAAATTTTTATTTGGATCATTTTCAAAAATGATTCTGAGGGTTTCACAGATCCCCATTTCAAGTTTCTGATGAAAGAGGAAACATGATGCAACACTCTAATGCATGGCTAGCTAGGATGTGACATATCCGAACTAAGTCCTCCGGTTTATATAGACACCGGAAGGATCTAGGGTTACACAAGGTCGGTTACAAAGAAGGGAATCCACATATCCGGTCGCCAAGCTTGCCTTCCACGCGAAGGAGAGTCCTATCCAGACACGGGTGCAGTCTTTGGTCTTCGTATCTTCACAGCCCATCAGTCCGGCCCATGGCCAACAAGCCGCACGCCCGAGGACCCCTTTGTCCAGGACTCCCTTAGTGACTACCGAGGATCTTGGAGAACACATCCAAGCTTTTGCGATAGCCATGGCAGAGCTCGTGGGTGTCGATGATGTCGAGAGGGCTGGACTTCCATAGGGGGCGCCACCACCGGGAAAGGACGGTTGTCCGCGCCCCATATGTGATTGGGAGGAGGGACATGATGACTATCAACATATCATCGGGGAGGCCGCTGATGAATTCTAGGCATGCTGGAGTCGCTTGCGGTTCTAGCTCGCCCCACCTCTGCTTGTTGGCAACCCCATTCTCCACCTCCAAAGTCTCCTTATCAGCGACGCTTTATGATAGAAATGGGAGTATAGGGAATATTTAGTTAAAACAGGGCAATAGAAAAGTGTATTGGTAACTAGAAGTTATTAGGTAGGAATATAGTAAGAAAAGAGAATAACAGTTGGTTGCTTAAATACTACACAATTCATTTGATATTGCTGGGTAAGTCAACATGCAGATAGTTGAAAAGAAAACTTACTTCAAACAACGTCTGGACGAATGATATCGTCGGGGAAGTTACCATATATCTCATGACCAGGCCCTTTTATGTGCAGTGCAATTCCAGTGCCAGCTTGTAGTTCATAAAACTTAGAAATTTCTCTCCAAAAGCCAGTGCCAAAATAGCAGTCACCACGTTCATCAAGTCTTACAGTAGCAACGATTGTAAACCCATGGTTTGTGTGCAGTATGACATCCCTGCAGTCTTGATTTATGTAAGGGAAAGATTGTGCACTACAGATTCTGTTGCATAGCAAGGGACGTGCTGCAGAAAATGGTAGGATTATTATAGAAAATATGGTAACATGCAAATGTGGGCCCAAATTGAAAGAACTGTACAACAGTCGAAATCGAAGGACAAAAATTTATAATTAAATAGATAGGGTAAACATGCTGTCATGGAAATACGAGAGTAATCGAAAGAACAATACATCATTAATTTGCCTAACAAAGAAAGAAGAGGGAAAAAAATTCCCTTTGACGTATATGGTGCATGTGGCACCTTTTATCCAAAATGTAGTAATATTTAGAATATGTTCAGGAAAGTAGGCCATGCCAGCCGATTTAGGGTGAGATTGAACATACCGCGCGCATCCTCAAGTCATCTGGTACGGTGAGATGGAATGTCTGGCGGAGGCCGCAAGGTCCTGACGTGTCCGCGCACTTTACACTCTATGGACGGAAGAAAACCCTCAAATCAGTTCGAATAAAAATGAATTCACGGCGATTTCGGTCGGGTGATTAAAGGAGGCAGATGAACTGGGATAAGAGATGAGATAATATCTCATTAAATTAGTTACCTTGTTGTCCATGAGAAAGAGCGCTTACTACGGCAGACTCCCCAACTGAGTGGAGCTAGGTCGACCGCGAGCAGCATCGAGAAAGTCGATGGCGATAGGCGGCGGCAAGCGGAAGTGGCGAAATGCAGTGGGCTTTGACGGCAGCCTGGCAGCGGCGGCAGGCGGCGAGCTAAGTGTTTACAGCCGCGATAGGAGGTGCCATGCATAGATGCGGAGGAGCTTGTGCAGGTGTGAATGGGGACCAGAGGGGATGGCAGGCGGGGTGAGGGTTTTTGTGATGCGGGGATGGTGAGGGTTTTCCTTTTTCTTTTTTGAATTGGGTGGTGAGGGTTTTCTGTCCCACAAAGAATTTTGGAGGCGACTGTTTGCTAGAGCCAACCGTGTGTGGTTGACGCAATAGGTAAAATGAAAGTCATTGCACATGGTTCCAATTTTGGGAACCATGTGTGATTGACGTACTACCTCGTTGTAACGCCCCAGATGTAACTTTCCATATTTTTTATCCAACTCTTGCCGTCTTCGGCGCTAAGTTATATTTATTTCTCGGGTTTGGGTCCTTGTCTCCGTGTGTTGTTTTCGTTTTCATGCATCTCATACCATGTCCTCTCGTGCATTGCATTTGCATACATGTTCATCTCATGCATTCGAGCATTTTCCCCGTTGTCCGTTTTGCATTCCGGCGTTTCGTTCTCCTCCGGTGGTCATTTCTACCTTTCTTTCTTGTGTGGGGATTAAACATTTCCGGATTGGACGGAGTCTTGCCAAGCGGCCTTGGTTTACTACCGGTAGACCGCCTGTCAAGTTTCGGGTCATTTGGACTTCGTTTGATACTCCAACGGTTAACCGAGGGACCGAAAAGGCCTCGTGTGTGTTGCAGCCCAACACCCCCCAAATTTGGCCCAAAACCCACCAAACTCTGCTCCATGTCCTAGAGCGTTCGATCACGATCGTGTGGGCGAAAACCGCACCTCATTTGGACTCTCCTAGCCCCCTCTATGCCTATTTATACCCCCTCCATTCGGATCTTTTCTTCCCCCGTCCGAAACCCTAGTTCTAAAAAAAACATCTCCGCGCCGAGCCGGACACGTCCGACCCGGCCGGACATTTCTCCGCCGCCACTCCCGCGCCGCCACGTGGCACCGGACCACATCCCCGCCGCCAGGCCCGGGAGGCCCGTGGCCGGCCCCCGAGGCCCACGCCGCCGCCCAGCGCCTCCTCGCGCCTCGCGCCGCTGCCTCTCCTCCGCGCCACCGCACGCCGGACGCCGCCGCCACCGAGCCCGGCTGCTGCCGCCGCCGCCTCGCCGGGACGACGCGGGCCGCGCCCCACGCCGCCGCGGGCTGCCGGCGCCGCCCCGCCGCCTCCACGTCGTCCTCTCCTCCGGCCCCGGCCTCTCCCCGCTGCTCCGGCCGCCGTCCCCACCATTTCCGGCAAGTCCCCGGTGAACCTCGGCTTCCGTGCTCCGGCGGTGAACAGTAACCGCGAGATCTGGATCCAGATCTGATTTCGAACGGTTGACTTTTATCCTCGAAACCCTAGTTTTTCGTGCTACCTTTGACTGCTTGTATCTCCGCAACCGTAGATCCGTTTTAGGCGTATGATATATCAAACTCTTCGCCTCGACATGTACATCATTTCATTCCATTGCATCATTTGCATTTGAGGTCATCTTGATACCCAAAATGCTGTTAGAAGGAGGCTTCGTGAGTTAAACTGCAGATCCGTTAGTTCATCATGCACTTTTGTCATTTTTGCTATATTTAATCCGTGCATGATATGCCTGTGCCCCTTTGGGATGTATTGTGAAGCATTTTGTCTTCTTTCCAGAGGTGCCACCCATGAATTTTTAGAATGTGTGTGTTGTCTTGTGCAAGCTTGCGAAGTAGGGTACCTGAGATTGCAGATTTCAGGGACTTAGTGATTTTCGCTAAGTCTGGGATATTTTAGTTCATGATGCTATATGTCCAGCTTGTTTCCTAATGATCCGTGCCTCTTTTGAGGATGATCAGTAAGGGAGTTTTGATATTTATGTTATGCTCTATCCATCCATGTCTTTGTTGGCATTTGTGGAGTGCTCTAGGTTGACTCAATCGAGCTCAACTTTTGCTTCGTTGTTAATCTGGGCAGATCGTCAACTTGTTTGCGATTTCGCCGATGCTACCGTTAGTGTTCCATGCATGCTATGCCTTCGTTCTTGCCATGTGTAGCTAGCACTTTGTGCCTTCTTGCTGGTTATATGCTTTCCTTGCCATGACTTGCACTGTAGTGAGTGCATCGAGCTCGTTTACATGCCTTCGTGAGTTAAATTTCAGCATGTCTCAGTTTTCACTAAGTCTGAAAACTGATTGTGTTCGAGCGATGTTCGTGAGCTCGGTAGAGTATTTTGTGAACCCTTTTGGCCCCGGGTCACTTTGGGTGTTTTATTAAGCTTGTTGAGTAGCTCCATGCCATGTTCTTACTTGTCATGTTCAGGTTTTCTATCATGTTGTTTTGCTGCTCCGAAGAGAGCTTCGTGATCTGAAATTTCAGACTAGTGTTGATTTCACTAAGTCTGAAATCTGTTTTGCATTTGCGTTTTAGCCATGCTTGTTTGGACCTCTTAATGGATGAATTTGCCTATGGCTCAGTGCTAGTGTTTTGTCAACCATCTTGTGTACATCACTGCCATGTATTTTTTTTTCATGTTTGGTGGCTGTAGCATGTTCATTTCGTTGCATTTAGATGCCTACTTGTTGTAAATCGCAGACCGGTGTCATATCTTAAAACGCTCGCCATTTCCAAACCGTAGCTCCGATTCCAATGATCTTTATATCGTTTTCAAGCGATTTCATCCCCTCTATCCAGTGGCACACTTGGTTTTCCAAGTTGAGGCCAGGTTCATGCATTTCCTGTCATATCTTGCATTTTGCATCCCGCATCGCATTCCGCATAGCATATCGTCATTTCATCATATTGCTTGGTCTTGCCCGTGGTTGATTGTGTCCTTGTTGCTTGTTTGTCTTTGGGTAGAGCCGGGAGACGAGTTCGCTACCGAGGAGCCCGTTGAGTTTGCTTGTGAGGATCCAGTCAACTCTGACAACTGTGCAGGCAAGATGATCATACCCACGAAATCACTACTATCTTTGCTATGCTAGTTTGCTCGCTCTTTTGCTTTGCCAATGCTACGATGCCTACCATTTGCTTGTCAGCCTCCCAATTGCCATGTTGAACCTCTAACCCCCCTTTGTCCTAGCAAACCGTTGATTGGCTATGTTACCGCTTTGCTCAGCCCTTCTTATAGCGTTGTTAGTTGCAGGTGAAGATTGGAGCCGTTCCTTGTTGGAACATTTATTTACTTGTTGGGATATCATTATATTGCTAGGTTATCTTAATGCATCTATATACTTGGTAAAGGGTGGAAGGCTCGGCCTCTCGCCTAGTGTTTTGTTCCACTCTTGCCGCCCTAGTTTCCGTCATATCGGTGTTATGTTCCCGGATTGTTGCGTCCCTTACACGGTTGGGCTATAATGGGAACCCCTTGATAGTTCGCCTTGATTAAAGCTTTTCCAGCAATGCCCAACATTGGTTTTACCATTTGCCACCTAGCCTCTTTTCCCTTGGGTTTCCGGAGCCCGAGGGTCATCGTATTTTAGCCCCCCCTTGGGCCAGTGCTCCCTCTGAGTGTTGGTCCGAACTGAGCTGCCTGCGGGGCCACCTCGAGGAAACTTGAGGGTTGGTTTTACTCGTAGCTAGTCTCATCTGAGTGTGCCCTGAGAAAGAGATATGTGCAGCTCCTATCGGGATTTGTCGGCACATTCGGGCGGTGTTGCTGGACTTGTTTTAACCTGTCGAATCATCTTGTTGTACCAAGGTACCGAGTCTGATCGGTGTGTCTTGGGTGGAGGTCTATTCCTTCGTTGACCGTGAGAGCTTGTCATGGGCTAAGTTGGGACTCCCCTGCAGGGATTGATCTTTCGAAAGCCGTGCCCGCGGTTATGGGCAGATGGGAATTTGTTAATGTCCGGTTGTAGATGACTTGAACTAAACTTAATTAAAATGAATCAATCGTGTGTGTTACCGTGATGGCCCCTTCTCGGCGGAGTCCGGGAAGTGGACACGGTGTTGGAGTTATGCTTGCGCAGGATGTTCCTTTAGCTTCTCGCTCGTGCTTCGCCTTCTCTTCTCGCTCTCTTTTGCGTATAAGTTAGCCACCACATATGCTAGTCGCTTGCTGCAGCTCCACATATTTTTGCCTCATCCATTCCTATGAGCTTAAATAGTCTTGATCGCGTGGGTGTGAGATTGCTGAGTCCCTGTGGCTCACAGATACTACAACTCCAGATGCAGGTTCAGGTGTTTCTGCTACAGTTGACGATTACGAGCTTCAGTGGGAGTTCGACGAGGACTCTCAGCGTTACTACGTATCTTTTCCAGATGATCAGTAGTGGTGCCTAGTTGGGGTTATCGATTCAGGACCTTGTCGCATGTTGGGGGTCTTTTCCATTTTGGCGCCGTAGTCGGGCCATGAGTGCTTGTTTGATGGATGTTATTCATGTACTCTGATGTGACGTGGCGAGTGTAAGCCAACTATGTTATCTCCCCCTTTTATTATATATTACATGGGATGTTGTAATGATTGCCTGACTTGCGACATTGCTTTCAATGCGGTTATGCCTCTAAGTCGTGCCTCGACACGTGGGAGTTATAGCCGCATCGAGGGCGTTACAAGTTGGTAATCAGAGCCAGCCCCGACCTTAGGAGCCCCATTGCTTGATCGTTTTTAGTAGCCGAGTTGTGTCTAGAAAAAATATTTTGAGTCCTTAGGAATTATATATCGAAGAGCTTAGGAATTCTTTTTACTTCCCAGTCTCCTCATCGCTCTGGTAAGGCATCCTGACGTAGAGTTTTGACTCTTCTCTTCTCAAATTTCACTAATTTTTTTTAGGTTCACGCGAGTATCTTGGTTTTGTTCCGATGGTTTTGTGACGAGAACATTGTTCTTGGTGCCTCCTGTCTTTAGGGGTTGTGGCAGTGTCCCGGGGAGTTGAGCTCCGAGGTGTTGTCGTCACAATTTTATCGTTGCAATTCTGGTATACTTGAGATATGTTCGCCGACATCGAAAATCTCTTTTATGCAGTTCGTTGGTGAGATAACCTCGACGCCACCCAGTACTGGGGCGGGAGTTCGGGAGTATCGCCATAACTTGTATAACGGATGCTTTTCGAAGGTTGAGGTAGATGGTTTCCGAAGTTTTCCTGGTTATGTGTTGAAGGATGGATACAGCTGGATGTAGGATTTGCTAGTTTGGGTGAGATATTGTGCTTCCCTTGTATCCCCAACACCTGATTGCATAACCGGAAAGGTTCGGGAGTTTCGTAGGTGGGAATTCTAGTAGCTCTAGTTCTTCTTCCACGGATATTGGTTTGAGATTGGGATTTCTTACCGATTATTCGTTCTTGATCCGTACCTTGTTGATTTATTTCTCTACCTTAATTCTTCGTGGCTTCGCAATTTATGGATATGTGATCATTTGAAGAGGAATGCATTCGTTCATTTTGTTCGGATGTGAAGACTATATGTTGCAATTTTCATTCCGTTGGATTCAGCTTCTATATTGTTGTCTATCTATGTGCTAATGGTGGTCAACCTGTTCAGGATGGCTCCTCCAACGCGCACGACTCCGAATCCTAATCCGCCTCCACCTCCGCCTCCTCCGGAAGCATGGCAAGCTGTGATGGCTGCTACTAATGCAAACACACAGTTGATCATGCAAATCCTTCAAGAGCGCAATCAAGGCAGTCAAGGGAATCAAGGCCATAATCAGCACCACTTTGCTACTCTGAACCAGTTCCTTGCTAATGGCCCAAAGACGTTCAGCGGTTGTGTTGAGGCTACCGACGCTGACGATTGGCTAGTGGATCTGGGCAAGCATTTTGAATGCAACAACGTCAGGCCTGAAGATTTCGTCAAGTTCGCTTCTTTCCAGCTCAAAGATCAGGCTGCAGAGTGGTTCCAGCAGTACAAGGATTCCAGAGGTGGACGTCTGATCACTTGGGACGATTTCCGTCAAGATTTCCGCGCTCATCACATCCCTCAAAGTGTGGTTGAGAGTAAGCGTCAGGAATTCCGCAATCTGAAGCAAGGCTCTTTGTCTGTCTATGACTACAACAAGTTGTTCCAGAAGCTCGCCCGTTTTGCCAAGCAGGATGTTCCTGATGAGAAGAGTATGATCTATCAGTTCAGGGGTGGTCTTCGTGAGGAAATTCAGCTCGCTCTTGTCCTCTTTGAGCCGTTGAGATACGATGAGTTCTACAACATGGCACTGAAGCAAGAGGCTGCTCAGATGAGATGTGATGCTTCCAGGAAGCGTGCCAGAGATATTACTCCGTCTTCCTCTACTCAAGTGGTCAAGCAGCAGAAGTATTGGCTTCCTCCTCCTCCGTTCCGTCAGCCGTATCAGCAGAAGAGCAAAGGTGGCAGTGGTTTCTCCCACCCACCCAACCCAGGCTTTCAGAACAAATCTTCGTCTCAAGCGCCAAGGTCGAGTGCTCCGTATCACCGTCCGCTTTCAGAGGTCACGTGCAACAAGTGCCAACAGAAGGGTCACTATGCCAACAAGTGTACCAACCAGAGGCGTCTTCCTCCTCCTCCTCCTGTCAGATCGGCAAGTACAGCGGTGGTCAAGCACAATCCCAAGCACGCCAAGGTCAATATGGTGAATGCAGCTCAGGCAGAGGACTCGTCAGATGTGATCATGGGTAACCTTCCTGTTAATGATATTCCTGCAAAAGTTCTTTTTGACTCTGGTGCATCGCATTCCTTCATGTCATTTCCATTTGCATCGGAGAACAATTTTAGCACTAGGGCATTACCTAGAGCTATGCAAGTCGTGTCTCCAGCTAAGCGACTAAGTTCCAGTATGGAGGTGCCGGATATTTCAATCTTGATGGGCGATTTCAAGTTTCTTGCTTCTCCTATGGTTCTTGGCAACTCGGATATCGATCTTATTCTCGGGATGGACTGGCTCTCTAACCATAAAGCTCAGCTTGATTGTGCAGCCAGGCAGATTCAACTGACTCATTCGTCTGAGGAGGTCATTGTCTTTGCCGCTCGGGATAATTCCGTCCGGTTGTTTTCTCTCAATGAGAAGGGTGAATTGGATGCTATTTCGCAGATTCCGGTTGTTTGTGAGTATCAAGACGTTTTTCCAGAAGAGCTTCCAGGGATGCCTCCGCACCGGCCAGTTGAATTTGTTATTGAACTTGAGCCCGGTACGGAACCTGTGTGCAAACGTCCTTACAAGCTCGGCCCCGAAGAGTTGAAGGAGTTGAAGAAACAACTCGATGAGCAAGAAAGATTGGGTCTCATTCGGCCTAGTACTTCTCCGTGGGGTTGTGGTGTTCTTTTTGTGAAGAAGAAGGATGGATCGAGTCGACTTTGTGTTGATTACCGTCCAGTAAACAAGAAGACCATCAAGAACAAATACCCACTTCCCAACATCAATGAGCTGTTCGAACAACTCAAGGGTGCTCAAGTATTCTCCAAGCTTGATCTCCGTATGGGTTATCATCAGATTCGTATTCGTGAGCAAGATATTCCCAAGACGGCATTCAGAACAAGCTTTGGTTCATATGAATACACCGTCATGTCTTTTGGCCTCGCCAACGCTCCTCCGACGTTCTCTCGCATGATGAACTTCATCTTCAACCCCTACACCAATGAATTCGTTCTGGTCTATCTCGACGACATTCTGGTTTTCTCGAAGAACAAGGAAGATCATGCCAAGCACTTGCGTTTGGTTCTTGACAAGCTCAGAGAACATCAGTTCTACGCCAAGTTCTCCAAGTGTGAATTTTGGCTCGACGAGGTTCTTTATCTTGGTCATATCATCTCTGCCAAGGGCATTTACGTGAACCCTGAGAAGGTGTCTGCAATTGTGAATTGGGAACCTCCTCAGAATGTTAAGCAACTCCGCAGTTTTCCTCGGTCTCGCAAGCTATTGCAGAAGATTCGTTGAAAACTTTTCTAAGATCGCCAAGCCTCTCTCAAATCTTCTTCAGAAGCACGTCAAGTACGTTTGGTCTCCGGAGTGTGATATTGCTTTCAACTCTTTGAAAGAGAAATTGGTCACTGCTCCAGTTCTGACTCCGCCTGATGAAACCAAGCCGTACGAGGTCTTTTGTGATGCCTCTCTCCAAGGTCTCGGTGCTGTACTGATGCAAGAGAAGAAAGTCGTTGCTTATACCTCTCGTCAGTTGAAACCTAATGAGAAGAACTACCCCACTCATGATTTCGAGTTGGCGGCAGTTGTGCATGCCTTGTTGACTTGGAGACATCTTCTATTGGGAAGAAAAGTGGATATTTTCACTGATCATAAGAGTCTCAAGTACATCTTCACTCAGCTTAATCTCAACCTCAGGCAGACTCGATGGGTCGAAATGATTCAAGAGTACAATCCGAGTATCGAGTATACTCCAGGCAAGGCTAATGTGATTGCTGACGCTTTGAGCAGAAAAGCTTATTGCAACAGTCTGATTCTCAAGCCTTATCAACCCGAGCTTTGTGAAGCTTTCCGCAAACTTAATCTGCAAGTTGTTCCTCAAGGTTTCCTCACCAACCTTCAAGTCTCTCCTACCTTAGAAGACCAGATTCGCCAAGCCCAACTTCTTGATGCTATGGTGAAGAAGGTGAAGATTGGTATTGCAAAGAGTCAGTCCAAGTACAAGTGCTACCGACTTGATGACAAGGACACTCTCTTTTTCGAGGATCGAATTGTTGTGCCCAAAGGTGAACTTCGTAAGGTGATCATGAACGAGGCTCACAACTCTCTCCTCTCCATCCACCCTGGTAGTACGAAGATGTATCAGGACCTCAAGCAAGCTTATTGGTGGACTCGAATGAAGCGCGAGATCGCTCAATTCGTGAACGAATGTGATGTCTGCAGAAGAGTGAAGGCAGAACACCAAAGGCCAGCTGGTCTCCTCCAACCTCTTGCCATTCCAGAATGGAAGTTTGACCACATTGAAATGGACTTCGTGACTGGTTTTCCAAAGTCCAAGCGTGGCAATGATGCTATCTTCATTGTCATCGACAAGCTCACCAAAGTGGCTCATTTTCTGCCTATCAAAGAGTTAATCACTGCAGCTCAATTGGCGGAACTCTATACCTCTCGCATTGTCTCTCTGCACGGTATTCCTCAAGTGATATCTTCACACCGTGGCAGCATCTTTACCTCCAAGTTTTGGGATTCTTTTCAGAAGGCCATGGGCACCAACATCCGCTTCAGCACAACTTTCCATCCTCAAACAAGCGGTCAAGTCGAGCGTGTCAACCAAATTCTTGAAGATATGCTCAGGGCTTGTGTGATCTCCTTCGGCATGAAGTGGGAGGATTGTCTTCCTTATGCTGAATTCTCATACAACAACAGCTTTCAAGCAAGTTCGGGCAAGGCCCCCTTTGAAATTCTTTATGGCAGGAAGTGTCGTACCCCTCTCAACTGGTCTGAAACCGGTGAACGTCAGCTGCTGGGTAATGACTTAATCACAGAAGCAGAAGAAATGTGCAAAGTCATTCGTGATAACCTCAAAGCAGCCCAATCCCGCCAGAAGAGCTACTATGATAGTAAGCATCGTGATCTGGCTTTCGAGATCGGAGATCATGTTTACCTCCGCGTCTCTCCCATGAAAGGTACTCGTCGCTTCGGTATCAAAGGGAAGCTTGCCCCTAGATACGTGGGACCTTTCAAGATTGTCAGCAAGAGAGGCGACCTCGCCTATCAACTCGAGCTTCCTTCAAACTTTGCAAATGTTCATGATGTGTTCCATGTCTCTCAGCTTCGAAAGTGCTTCAAGACTCCTGACCGCACCGTCAACTTCGAGGACATTGAGCTCCAAGAAGATCTCTCCTATCGTGAGCACCCAGTTGCTATTCTCGAAGAGACTGAACGCAAGACTCGCAACAAGTCAATCAAATTTCTCAAAGTCAAGTGGTCACACCATTCCGACCGTGAAGCTACCTGGGAACGCGAGGATCACCTCCGTTCTGAGTACCCGGAGTTCTTTCAGTC
>NC_057797.1:376837767-376856576 GCF_018294505.1 Triticum aestivum | reverse complement strand
AAAAAAAACATCTCCGCGCCGAGCCGGACACGTCCGACCCGGCCGGACATTTCTCCGCCGCCACTCCCGCGCCGCCACGTGGCACCGGACCACATCCCCGCCGCCAGGCCCGGGAGGCCCGTGGCCGGCCCCCGAGGCCCACGCCGCCGCCCAGCGCCTCCTCGCGCCTCGCGCCGCTGCCTCTCCTCCGCGCCACCGCACGCCGGACGCCGCCGCCACCGAGCCCGGCTGCTGCCGCCGCCGCCTCGCCGGGACGACGCGGGCCGCGCCCCACGCCGCCGCGGGCTGCCGGCGCCGCCCCGCCGCCTCCACGTCGTCCTCTCCTCCGGCCCCGGCCTCTCCCCGCTGCTCCGGCCGCCGTCCCCACCATTTCCGGCAAGTCCCCGGTGAACCTCGGCTTCCGTGCTCCGGCGGTGAACAGTAACCGCGAGATCTGGATCCAGATCTGATTTCGAACGGTTGACTTTTATCCTCGAAACCCTAGTTTTTCGTGCTACCTTTGACTGCTTGTATCTCCGCAACCGTAGATCCGTTTTAGGCGTATGATATATCAAACTCTTCGCCTCGACATGTACATCATTTCATTCCATTGCATCATTTGCATTTGAGGTCATCTTGATACCCAAAATGCTGTTAGAAGGAGGCTTCGTGAGTTAAACTGCAGATCCGTTAGTTCATCATGCACTTTTGTCATTTTTGCTATATTTAATCCGTGCATGATATGCCTGTGCCCCTTTGGGATGTATTGTGAAGCATTTTGTCTTCTTTCCAGAGGTGCCAACCATGCATTTTTAGAATGTGTGTGTTGTCTTGTGCAAGCTTGCGAAGTAGGGTACCTGAGATTGCAGATTTCAGGGACTTAGTGATTTTCGCTAAGTCTGTGATATTTTAGTTCATGATGCTATATGTCCAGCTTGTTTCCTAATGATCCGTGCCTCTTTTGAGGATGATCAGTAAGGGAGTTTTGATATTTATGTTATGCTCTATCCATCCATGTCTTTGTTGGCATTTGTGGAGTGCTCTAGGTTGACTCAATCGAGCTCAACTTTTGCTTCGTTGTTAATCTGGGCAGATCGTCAACTTGTTTGCGATTTCGCCGATGCTACCGTTAGTGTTCCATGCATGCTATGCCTTCGTTCTTGCCATGTGTAGCTAGCACTTTGTGCCTTCTTGCTGGTTATATGCTTTCCTTGCCATGACTTGCACTGTAGTGAGTGCATCGAGCTCGTTTACATGCCTTCGTGAGTTAAATTTCAGCATGTCTCAGTTTTCACTAAGTCTGAAAACTGATTGTGTTCGAGCGATGTTCGTGAGCTCGGTAGAGTATTTTGTGAACCCTTTTGGCCCCGGGTCACTTTGGGTGTTTTATTAAGCTTGTTGAGTAGCTCCATGCCATGTTCTTACTTGTCATGTTCAGGTTTTTTATCATGTTGTTTTGCTGCTCCGAAGAGAGCTTCGTGATCTGAAATTTCAGACTAGTGTTGATTTCACTAAGTCTGAAATCTGTTTTGCATTTGCGTTTTAGCCATGCTTGTTTGGACCTCTTAATGGATGAATTTGCCTATGGCTCAGTGCTAGTGTTTTGTCAACCATCTTGTGTACATCACTGCCATGTATTTTGTTTTGATGTTTGGTGGCTGTAGCATGTTCATTTCGTTGCATTTAGATGCCTACTTGCTGTAAATCGCAGACCGGTGTCATATCTTAAAACGCTCGCCATTTCCAAACCGTAGCTCCGATTCCAATGATCTTTATATCGTTTTCAAGAGATTTCATCCCCTCTATCCAGTGGCACACTTGGTTTTCCAAGTTGAGGCCAGGTTCGTGCATTTCCTGTCATATCTTGCATTTTGCATCCCGCATCGCATTCCGCATAGCATATCGTCATTTCATCATATTGCTTGGTCTTGCCCGTGGTTGATTGTGTCCTTGTTGCTTGTTTGTCTTTGGGTAGAGCCGGGAGACGAGTTCGCTACCGAGGAGCCCGTTGAGTTTGCTTGTGAGGATCCAGTCAACTCTGACAACTGTGCAGGCAAGATGATCATACCCACGAAATCACTACTATCTTTGCTATGCTAGTTTGCTCGCTCTTTTGCTTTGCCAATGCTACGATGCCTACCATTTGCTTGTCAGCCTCCCAATTGCCATGTTGAACCTCTAACCCCCCTTTGTCCTAGCAAACCGTTGATTGGCTATGTTACCGCTTTGCTCAGCCCTTCTTATAGCGTTGTTAGTTGCAGGTGAAGATTGGAGCCGTTCCTTGTTGGAACATTTATTTATTTGTTGGGATATCATTATATTGCTAGGTTATCTTAATGCATCTATATACTTGGTAAAGGGTGGAAGGCTCGGCCTCTCGCCTAGTGTTTTGTTCCACTCTTGCCGCCCTAGTTTCCGTCATATCGGTGTTATGTTCCCGGATTGTTGCGTTCCTTACACGGTTGGGCTATAATGGGAACCCCTTGATAGTTCGCCTTGATTAAAGCTTTTCCAGCAATGCCCAACATTGGTTTTACCATTTGCCACCTAGCCTCTTTTCCCTTGGGTTTCCGGAGCCCGAGGGTCATCGTATTTTAGCCCCCCCTTGGGCCAGTGCTCCCTCTGAGTGTTGGTCCGAACTGAGCTGCCTGCGGGGCCACCTCGGGGAAACTTGAGGGTTGGTTTTACTCGTAGCTAGTCTCATCTGAGTGTGCCCTGAGAAAGAGATATGTGCAGCTCCTATCGGGATTTGTCGGCACATTCGGGCGGTGTTGCTGGACTTGTTTTAACCTGTCGAATCATCTTGTTGTACCAAGGTACCGAGTCTGATTGGTGTGTCTTGGGTGGAGGTCTATTCCTTCGTTGACCGTGAGAGCTTGTCATGGGCTAAGTTGGGACTCCCCTGCAGGGATTGATCTTTCGAAAGCCGTGCCCGCGGTTATGGGCAGATGGGAATTTGTTAATGTCCGGTTGTAGATGACTTGAACTAAACTTAATTAAAATGAATCAATCGTGTGTGTTACCGTGATGGCCCCTTCTCGGCGGAGTCCGGGAAGTGGACACGGTGTTGGAGTTATGCTTGCGCAGGATGTTCCTTTAGCTTCTCGCTCGTGCTTCGCCTTCTCTTCTCGCTCTCTTTTGCGTATAAGTTAGCCACCACATATGCTAGTCGCTTGCTGCAGCTCCACATATTTTTGCCTCATCCATTCCTATGAGCTTAAATAGTCTTGATCGCGTGGGTGTGAGATTGCTGAGTCCCTGTGGCTCACAGATACTACAACTCCAGATGCAGGTTCAGGTGTTTCTGCTACAGTTGACGATTACGAGCTTTAGTGGGAGTTCGACGAGGACTCTCAGTGTTACTACGTATCTTTTCCGGATGATCAGTAGTGGTGCCTAGTTGGGGTTATCGATTCAGGGCCTTGTCGCATGTTGGGGGTCTTTTCCATTTTGGCGCCGTAGTCGGGCCATGAGTGCTTGTTTGATGGATGTTATTCATGTACTCTGATGTGATGTGGCGAGTGTAAGCCAACTATGTTATCTCCCCCTTTTATTATATATTACATGGGATGTTGTAATGATTGCCTGACTTGCGACATTGCTTTCAATGCGGTTATGCCTCTAAGTCGTGCCTCGACACGTGGGAGTTATAGCCGCATCGAGGGCGTTACACTCGTCCTGGTTTATTGGTCCCCTTTGTAATTTTTACCAAATTTTGACCAGATATTTAACTAAGAAATGTTTATGCATGCCACCAAAAATTATATCATTGAACACTATGCTCAAATACCCATCCAATGATATAATTTTTGCTGACCCGCACTAACATTTTGTCAGTTAAACCTTTGGTCAAAATTTAACACAAATTACAACGGGGGGCAATAAACCAAGATGGAGGTAGATTCCATTAACTGAACTGATTGCATCCATATCCCACAGTTAGACATAAGTAAACATAGATTAAACATACTCAGACATAGATAAGAAGCGTACACATACACAAGCATAATTCAACCATAAGTACAGTTCAACCGTCATTAAGCATATACTCAAGCATACATAGTTCGATCCCACATCTCATCTCACATGCCGGCATGATCCTGAAGCTTCTCCAGGAACTCGGCGTATGCGTACACTACAAAAAAATACACTTCCGTGATGATACGTGTTTGTCACAGTAGGTCGCGTTTTTTGTCATGCATGTATATGCATGACAAATTTATGACAGAATCAAGATAGTCATACCTGTGCTGTCGTAGAAGTGTTCCATGACATTACCAAAATTATCATATGGAAGTGTCCACTTCCATGACGATAGATCGCGCGTCACACAAGTGCTTTCGTCAAGGGTGACCGACACATGGCATCCACCGTAACGGAACACCGTTAAGCTATCGGGTCGGGTTTTGGATCTGATAACCCGTTAACAACCCCGACCAATGGGAAATTTCCACATGTAAAATTCTTATTGGCCGGACGAAACACATGTTAGCTCGTCAGTGGGTCAGATAGGCGCCTATGATACGTGGACACATGGCACGGCCCAACAGAGGCCCATTCCTGTGAAAAGGCCGGACCGTTTGACTAGGTCAAAAGGTGGCGGGCCGGCCCATGGAAAGCCTGTTAACGGCCTGTTCTCATATAGCCCATTTACAGCCCGCTAACCCAAGGCCCGTTACGCCCTATCCGAATTAGGCCCAGTAGCATCATCTAGGCCATCCAATATGATTCCAGCCCATTTTCACTTCTGGCCCATGTATGGCCCGTGACGTCTTTCGGCCCATATGAGGCCCTATGTAACTCTTGGCCTATTAACGGCCAGTGGTGAAACTGGCCCGTAATGAACAATGTATCACTTTACACCCATTAATGGCCCGTGGTGAAACTGGCCTGTAATGAATAGTGTATCACTTTGTACCCATTAACGACCCGTTATTCCGTTGGGCCGTTTCTAGCCCATGTTATCTTTTGGCCTTCTCAGAGCCCATTTATTCTTGGGCTCATTTCCAGCATTCATTTACTTACGGCCCGTTACTGTCATTTTCTGCTTGTGGGCCAAATTCAACTCGTGGTTACAGTCGGCCCATTTGTGGTCCGTTAATACGTTGGGCCATTTTCATAGCGTCATCAAATACGGCCTATTAACGATGGCCCGTTATGGTCGGCCCATGAATGGACGATTCCAACTCTAGCCTGTTTACGGCCAGAATGCGGCTTGTTATTGTCCCATGTTTGGCCAATCGATCATACGGCCCGTATAAGTCCCATTGGTGATACGGCCCGTAGAAGGCCCATTGTTTCTACGGCCCGTAGAAGGCCTACTATTTCTACGGCCCGTAGAAGGCCCACTATTTCTACGGCCCGTAGGAGGCCCAGTGTCACTACAGTAAATATTAGCCCATGGTTATTGTGGCCTAGTTTTAAAAAATAGGTTATTGCAGCCACTAGTTAACCGCAGAAAAAGAACTGCAATGACTACAAGCAAACAAATAAACAAGACAACAAGGAAATAAATAAGCAAGCAACTAACGCTAGGCTATCATGGCTATTACGCATATTACATCCACTGGGCATCAAAGTTCGCCACCTGTTTAAATATAGGGAACAAAGCAGCATATCATATACACTGGCCGTCAAAATTTGCCACCAGTGCAAATAAACGCGGCAGCAAAACAAGAGCATAACTGAAACAACTTCAGAAGAGCTCAAGAAACGTTATCCTGGGTATCCAACATGCTGGCAATAAGCTTAGCAAGCTGATTAGCTTTGTCCTGTTTGGCGCTAAAATCCTCCAACGCTTGCTGTTGCACCAGAAAGTATGCATCTGAATGCTCCAGGGACTTCTTCAGTCCTTCCGCTTCTTGTCGCAGCACAGCTGATCGATGTCTTTCAGCTTGTAGTTGCGACTCAAGAAACTGAACTGATTCAGACAGTGAGTTTGAATAGCTTGTGCAAGCGGTAGTGGCCAGTAACTCCAACACTAAACTAAGACAGGATGTGTCACTATCCTGAACCTTATCTGCATTACTTCCTTTACCGTTGCTTAATAAGGCGCTCTTCCCCAATATTCTGTCAGCATTCTAAAAGAAGAAACAAGCAGACACATAACAAGTTTAGCATGTACTAGTATATGAAACTCATTTCAGTGAACCAGTTCATTAGTAAGGTGGACAGGATTAAACTACCAAGTCTTCTATTGCCAAGTACTAGTACATAATAAAAGCATCAAACAAACATATATCTATGTCCTATGGTAGCAATGGAATCTTAAATTAGAACAATTGTTCTTCGGGTTTAGGCACTTGTTCTACATGAACAGAGTACAGTAAGACGCAAGAATATAATACTTAAAAATAGAAAATGAGCTCATAGACCTTACCACATTCTTGGTTCGGGACCAGTACAGAACAAAGCGTTCCTAGTCATCGTCCAGTAAATGTGTCTCAGGAGAACGTAAGGGAATTTGATGAGTTTCTTTGCCGGTGAAGTACGTTTTCTTCAGGTAATTTCGATATTGCCACCAAGCATTCTTGAAGATAGCAGAGGTATTAGCACAGGTTACCTCATCCTGAGTTTCCAAATTGGTCCTTCTCTACAGAGAAAAATGGGAAAATTTGCTGTATTATAACCATCATGGAGGTAGGATGTATGGGACGAAGCAAAGTAATTGCCATGAATAACATTACTTACACATAACTCCTAGACAAACACCTGCAACTGGCATTTTCCTTCATCTTCAGTATAATATTTCTAAGATGGGAAGATACGCACATACGATTTAACAACATCAAATGCGATAGATGCTAAACTATGACTAGCTGGTTGTGCTTCCTCCACATGAATAGGCATACTAACTGGTGGAGTTGGGGTTCGCCGTGATAGTACTGGCCCTTTGGGCACTGGAGCTGCCTTAGTAACTGCTCTTATTTGGGAGCTCTATGGTGGAGATGGTGCTGTGTCAACAGGAATTGGGTTACTATCGGCTGGGGTTGGGGTTAGATTGGGTGAAGCTGGTTCTCTGTCCATCGTAGTAGGGGTACAATCTGCGAGAGTTTGGGTTATGTGTGGTAGGGCTGGTTCTTGTGCATGTACAACCGGGGTGCTATCTCCACCAAGAGGTAGCACTGTTTTATTTGAAGACCGTGTTTTTAGTCTGCTAGATACTGGCATCACCCGCTCCAATTCAAATGGCTGATAAACAGGAAACATAGTTGAATGTACAGACATTGTATGAGAGACAGATGCAATAGATAGTGTGGAAAGAAGAGGGCATGAAATAGTTGACATGTATATTGTTTAACTAAAACGGATAGCATGACATAATTTCACATATATGATGTCTATCTAAACTAGATAGCATAGCATAACATAATTCAAATATATGATGAATAACTAAACATGATCGCATGACATAATTCACCTACATGTTATCTAAGTAATCAGGATCGCATCATTTAATTCACATATGTGATTTATATGCTAAACAGAGGGCATTCGATATGATGTTTAAACTAAAAACATGGTGTTGAATATTATGTATATGATGTCTAAATTGTGCAATGCAAGACACCGTATGCATGATATGAGCAGAATAACCATGCCAAGTTAGAGCATACACCTCAGTGGAGGAATAGGACTGGTCATCTGTCTCTGAATCCATCTCCGAGGAGCTATCGGGACCCAACAAGAGATCTGCTTCGACAGGTAGCACTGTCTGCTCTGAAGGCCTTGTTTTCACTCTAGATTTTTCCATCTCCCACCCAAATGGCTGATTCACAGGAAGAGTAGTTTAATGTACAAACATTGTCGACAAATGGAAATGTAATGAAGAAAAGGATGGGCAAGATACCATTCAAATATATGATGCCTGGTTAAACAGGATGGCATTGCACATTTCACATATATTATGGCTGGCTAAAAGACACGAGACTGCATAATTCCCATATATGACATAGAAACTAAACAGGTGGCATTACAGAACATGTCTAAACTAAGCAGATGACATATATGATGTCAAAAGTAGGCACTGCAAGGCAACATATGCATGATATGACTAACATCATCATGCCAAGGTAGAGCAAACACCTTGGGGGTAAATAGGAGTGGTCAGCGGCGCCCGAATCCGCGTCAGAACAGATATCTTCCTCTGGATTACAATCTGGAGAGGGGTGGGGAGGGTTTGCCATTGAACCCACCATGGAGCGATGTCTGGATGACATTGTATTGCCGCACAAAACTCTTCTCTTTTTATCTACATGTTCAGCATGACTGTGTACAATATCTGACATGCATACGAAAAAAATATGGTGAGATTATGTAAGGAGAGCATGCAGAAATTTAGAGTGATGGTAACAACCAGTGGATCGATGTTTTTCCGTTGAACCAGAATAGCCCTAATGGATCGACGTGAATGTATAGTAATAAGTGATGCAACAAGTGTACAACCTCTTTGCTGTAGCCGTGTCGACCTCAACATCATTGGGTTGGTCGCTGAAGCAGTTGAGGCAGAGGTGGCTATCGGAGGTGTGGAGGAAGATCTGAGGAATCTGTAGACGGCGTCCAAGGCACTGCTCTGTTGTGATGGATCGTTCTGTCATTGGAGCAGCTCCGGTGAGCCGTAAGACGTCAAGGCTGAAGCAGCATAAGGCAGACATCGATAATCTCAAGTGGGATTCTAATAGCATCTCCAATAGATGATGTAAAATGGATGTAAAATTAACATCACCAAAAACCACCTGACTACAACAGATGAGGTAAAAACTGTTGACTCTGAACTTAACTGTCAAAACTGAAATTTACTGTGGAATATGAATGCTACTGTCGAAACTGAACGCAATGGTAGCAGAGAGGCACTTGACATGTAGTTTAGGGAGGTCCTGCAGTTCATATTCAACCTGCATCCCCCTGAGCCGCCAGCCACCACCGGCCGAACCGCCGGCCCCAGCGCCGCCTCGCCGCTCCGAAACAACTCGCCACCACCGCCCCGGCCAGCCCTCTGGGCCCCCACCCTGAGCCCTAAGATAGATAGTGGGGTACCTCTCCGGCGAGCCCCCGTCCCCGCTGCGGGTGGTTCTTCCTTAACTCCAGTGAGCCCCCCAACCCCTGAAAATCGACTGACCCAAAAGTCGATTCAGTCGACTGAAGTGTGGCTAAATCAGAGCAGAGCAGCAGCACGAGCGAGGGGGAGAGCAGCAGGAGCAGCTGGGCGAGCGAGCGATCGAGCGAGAGCCGCCGCAGCAGCAGATCCGGCTGGTATGGCCGCCGCCGCCGAAGGGGCCTCGCACTGGGGGGAGCCGCCGTGGAGATGTCGCCCGCGGCGCCGGCTTCAAGGTAGCCGCTCCATGGGGGTGCGGGATGGAGCACCGTCGGCGCCGGGAGGTCGAGTTAAGGAGAAGGTGCGATGCGATGAGTGTACAACCTCTTTGGTGGTGCCGAGTAGACCTCGGCTTCGTCCGAGGAGTCGGTGAGGATGTTGCGGTTCCGGTGGAGCAGGTTAAGGTGGCACTATGGGGATGGAGGAGCCGCGATAGACGAGGCGATCGTCGGAGCAGCTCCTTGGAGGTGGAGGACGGGGCGGCTGAACTGGCGGGACGGCGAGATGGACGATGGATCCTCATCCGGGGAGGTGGACAAGGGATGTCGAGCTATTGCGGTGGACGACATCATCGGGGAAGAGGCTCCGGCTGGGCAGCGGTGACGTGGCGGACAGAGGAGGGTGGGGTTTCACGGCTGGAGGGGAGAGATTATGGCGGCCTGGGATTTCGAATGGCGAAAAGGGGGCGATGGGAGGGGGTGAAGCATGACTTAGGAACACGCTTGTCCAAAATGTAGGGTGTGTTACAAAAGTACCCCCCACCGTTTTGAACTAGCGGCCCTTTCGGCTCAGGGTTAGAAGGGGGATTTCGCGTGTCAGGATTTTGCAGCTGGAGGGAGTTTTTGCGCGCGTTGTAATTTCGGGATAGCAAGGCGCGGGTTGTGAAGGCGCCAGTTTTGGGAGCACGATATCTGAATTTTCGAGATATAACAAGACGCGGGTTGAATTTTAGGGACAAGCCTAACGTGTAGTAATATTGTACTTGTACATACCAAATCAATTCACACTTCCCTCAACCAAAAAGAAAATGAAAAAAATAAAACTATTCACACCACACAAAGAGAGAGTCTTGCCCCGTTTTACTATACAAATGCTATTCAAAGCTACTCCCTCCTTCCATCTATATAGGGCCTAATGCGTTTTTCGATGCTAACTTTGACCAAATATTAGAGCAATGATATATGACATGCAACTTACACAAAGCACACCGTTAAATTCGTCTGCGAAAGGTTCTTTCAATGATATAATTTTCACATTGTGCATGTCATGTACTATTAATCTTGTCAATAGTCAAAGGCGGTCTTAAAAATCTCATTACGCCCTATATAGATGGAAGGAGGGAGTATGAATCCATGTTATGTCTGATTAAATTTTTTCGCTTGCTGTATACACTACAAAAAAATACACTTCCGTGATGATACGTGTTTGTCACAGTAGGTCGCTTTTTTTGTCATGCATGTACATCCATGACAAATTTATGACAGAATCAAGATAGTCATACCTGTGCTGTCGTAGAAGTGTTCCATGACATTACCAAAATTATCATCACGGAAGTGTCTACTTCCATGACGATAAATCGCGCGTCACAGAAGTGCTTTCGTCAAGGGTGACCGACACGTGGCATCCACTGTAACGGAACACCGTTAAGCTATCGGGTCGGGTTTTGGATCCAATAACCCGTTAACGGCCCCGACCAATGGGGATTTTCCACGTGTAAAATCATCTTTGGCTGGAGGAAACACGTGTCGACTCATCGTTGGGACAGATGTCAACCACTCATTGGACGGAAGGCGCCTATGATACATCGACACGTGGCACGGGCCAACAGAGGCCCATTCCTATGAAAAGGCCGGCACGTTTGACTTGGTCAAAAGCTGGCAGGCCGGCCCATGGAAAGCCTGTTAACGGCTTGTTCGAATATAGCCCATTACAACCCGCTAACCCAAGGCCCGTTACGCCCTATCCGAATTAGGCCCGGTAGCATCATCTGGGCCATCCAATATGATTCCAGCCCATTTTCACTTCTCTCCCATGTATGGCCCATGACGTCTTTCGGCCCATATGACGCCCTATGTAACTCTTGGCCTACTAACGGCCCGTGGTGAAACTGGCCCGTAATGAACAGTGTATCACTTTACACCCATTAACGACCCATGGTGAAACTGACCCGTAATGAACAGTGTATCACTTTATACCCATTAATAGCCCGTTATTCCGTTGGGCCGTTTCTAGCCCATGTTATCTTTTGGCCTTCTCAGAGCTCATTTATTCTTGGGCTCATTTCCAGCATTCGTTTACTTACGGCCCGTTACTGTCATTTTCTGCTTGTGGGCCAAATTCAGCCCGTGGTTACAGTTGGCCCATTTGTGGTCCGTTAATACGTTGGGCCGTTTTCATAGCATCATCAAATACGGCCTATTAACGATGGCCCGTTATGGTCGGCCCATGAACGGACGATTCCAACTCTAGCCCATTTACGGCCATAATGCGGCCTGTTATTGGCCCATGTTTGGCCATCGATCATACTGCCCGTATAAGGCCCATTGATGATACAGCCCGTAGAAGGCCCATTGTTTCTACGGCCCGTAGAAGGCCCACTGTTTCTACGGCCTGTAGAAGACCCACTGTTTCTACGGCCTGTAGGAGGCCTAGTGTCACTACAGTAAATATTAGCCCATGGTTATTGTGGCCTAGTTTTAAAAAATAGGTTATTGCAACCACTAGCAAACCGCGGAAAAATAACTGCAATGACTAGAAGCAAACAAATAAACAAGACAACAAGGAAATAAATAAGATATCAACTTACGCTAGGCTATCACGGCTATCACACATATTACATCCACTGGGCATCAAAGTTCGCCACCAGTGCAAATAAACGCGTCAACAAAAGAGTATACAAAACTGAGAGCACTTTAGAAGGCACTAGGCCTGGCCAGGTCGCCCCCCCCCCCCCAAACAGCTGAAGAAGCTGAGTAGACCTCAGTTGTGTCAACGATAGATGCATCAACACTAGATTTAAGGCATGATGGTGCGCACGGCAGTCCTCTGACATCTTCATTGCATCTTTGACTTCAAGTCGGAGCTGAGCTGAAGCCAGCCTTTCCGCTTTAAGTCGAGACTGAAGAAGTCGAACTGATTGAGGCAGCAACTGCATAGAGGTTGTCTCACACCTGCTGGTGAGTAGCTTCAACTCACTGTCTTCATCAAGACAGGACCTTGGGGTCATCTCACTGTCCTCAAGATGGTTTGGCTCACTATCTTCCCTAAAGTTCTGCATGGCGTAAGAGATATGAGTCTGAAAGAGAAACAAGGAGACACGTAACAGGTTTCACAATTATATAAGCAAATAAATGGATCTGTTCTGCATAAGGAACATGTTTTTACAACTACAATTTGAAACTCGTAGTTGTTGCAAACATCCAATCAGATGTAAACAGCAAAGCAAACAATAGTGGAGGAAATGATGCCTATCCAAATCTATACTAGAACAAAGTTTGAAGACTTGAGAAGGATGAACTTACATTACATGTTAACACGGGCTGGACAAAGCCCTTCTCCATGTTGATGGAAGGATAATTCAATAAATTCCCCAAAGAAAATTCTTTATAAGCGTTGCCATTATTCTACATTTTGCAAAGAGTAAATATAGATCAAATAATATTGTAAGAAACAGAGGATAATGAAGCTCAGGTGCAGACTGATGATACATAATCAAATAGCAATTAATTAAGTACATTGTTACAAGGCAAAAGGGAGAGAGGTACTGACAAGAGCAATGCAGAGCCCATTATTGTTTTGAGATCGTATGATCCTTTGAGCAAGGATATTCATCTGAAATTAGTTTTCATACAAGAGAGAAGGTAAGGCACAAGCAGAAATTTAGGAGTTCGAATTTTGAATTGATATCATAGACAGTACCTGACGCTGGGCTCCCAGCAGTTCTAATAGGGGTTTGGCCACTGGAGTAGGGGTAAAGTGTGGTACAGTTGGGCCTGTGTTTTCTGTGGCTGCTGATCTATCTGATTTAACAAGTATCACTACCTTTTCCAAATACCTAGTTTGTACTCCTTGAGGACCTGCACTCACCCTCTTCCTTTTGGACACCTATTACGAAAGAACAACATTTGAATGGAAAAACATAGTGTGACGACACATGGAATAGGTACAGAAAATGGATAGGTATGGCATATACTCATATATGATGCTTAAACTAAGAAGATGGTGTAACAAAGTAGAAGTAATGCAAGAGGTCAGAAGAAAAATATGTGCGACCAATACAACTTTGCAATGTTAGAGCAAGCACCTTGATGGGTGAATAAGATAGGCCATCCTCCACCATGCCAAGTTTGTTAGGCAGTGGATCATTCCGCAATATTCCTCTCATGCGCCCATTCTCATATTCATTTTGATAATGTTCAATATCTGACATGTATGAAAACATAAAAACAAGTGAGATTTTCTTTGTAATGCAGAAGTGATTCTAATCCAATACTGCCTCCCTGTAAACCCCTTTGTGCTATCTCTAAAACTCTTTTAAAAGATGCCATGCATGCTGTAATTTGTTGTGTGCATTAATATAATGTGGTCTACTACTCAAAATATGAGAGCTCCAGAAGTGATGACACTTCGCAGATGATAGCTTCAACATATAGTAAAGAAGAACAAGTCGACCTGACTTGACAGATTCAAAATATACTAAGGGAGAACAACTCGACCTGACCAGTCGACCGCAAGAGAAGAGTAACATCTTAAAGAAGAGCAGAAGAGCAAGCAGATTGAAGATATTACAAGTCTTTTAATACAATGTCGGTTGGCCACCCATGATGAACCAGAGCGCACAGAGAAATACTATTCTTTCTAGTCTCTCCATATGTGGCTCACATGCATTTCGAAACTAAAGTAGGAACATTTAGCTAACCAATTAAACATCTCTCAGTTTTACTAATATCAGCAATAATATCAGATATGAATTTGTACAAGTAAGCTTGTTTAGCTCGATGGGTGGAGCAGTGCTATTACGACATGAACCACGTAGGCTGATTGTGGTCATCATAAAATGGGGAAAACATAAGCATGATGAGTATAGTGTTGACCGTGGCAGTGGGATGGCAAATCTGAAGCTGCAAACCGCGCAAAGGGTAGTTAGCAACCGATGTTTGCTTTGAAATAACAACTAAGATTTGGTATGGACAGGAAAGTACGGTCAACAAGTGACAAAGAAATGCAATTATGTTGTCTCTCTATATGTCGCGACATGCATTTGGAAACTCAAGTGGGACCTTTAGCTACCCAATTAAATGTGTCGGTTAACTAATATCAGTATCATATCACAATCATATTTGAACAACTAAGCTTTAAAATTCTGAGTGTTGTGTTGTTTAGCTTGAAGGGTGGAGTAATGCTAGTTTGATAAAAAGCACCTATGCAGATCATAGTAGAGTAGATAAAAGGGGAAAACCCTAAGCATCAAGAGAAAAATCAGGAAAGTGGAACTAGCTGGACCAGTGGGTGGCGCACATGCTTTTCAAAATGAATATAGGAACATTAGGTGACCAATTAAACGTTCTCTGTTTTAGTGATATGAGCATCATATCAGATTTGTATTTCAACACGTAAGCTTTGGGTTGAGGTCTTGAGGAGCAGTGCTAGCACGACACGAAGCACCTACGATGATGGTAGTGAATATAAAGGGGGGAAACCATAAGCTTTACGAGTATAGTGCCCGTGCCATGGCGGATCTGAAGGTGCAAACCGGATAAAGCTACTTCGCAACCAATGTTTGCTTTCAACTAGCCACTACGATTTGGTACAGACAAGAAAAGTACAGTAAACAAATTATGATCTATTTTCCGAGTGAGATCAATAACTTAAGCACATATGGAAGAGTACCACCTCTCTTGCGACGCTGTGTAGGCCTATGCTGATACGTTGAGGGTGATGCGGGTGCGATGGCTGTTGGCGGCGGGGAAGAAGACTTTAGACGGCAGACGACCGGGTCGGGGGATATATCCTGTTGCCGTGGACGAGGCAGTCATAGGAGCGGCAATGGCAAGGTGGATGACGGCGCCGATGAAGCGAGAGGAGGCGATGAAAGGATGCTGGTCCAGCGCCGTGGATGAGAGACGTCCATCTCCTGCAGTGGACGACGGGGTAGGGGTAGCGGCTCCGGCAAGATGGAGGATGGGGTGGCGGACGGAGGAGGCTGGCCACAGTGTGGAGGTTGTCGTGCCGCCGACGGTGTATGAATGGGGAAATGGAGGGGAGAGGGGTCTCAAACTTTGGGACGTGCTTCTCTGAAATGGGGGAAAGTTATGAACTTATCCCCCGTTTAAAATTTCGGACATCGCGTCGGTTGGGGATAGGACGGTAATCTCGCATCTCCCAAATATTTGGCGGTAACTATTTCGGGCGAGCAGAGGGTGTTTTGCCGCCCATGGTGTATGAACGGGGCTGACAGGTAGGGCGGTTGTGTCACGTCTGATGGAAGTTACACATCTGCCCCTATTTAAAATATAAGCCTACATCGATTTTGGACGAGGAGAGTTTGTTTTGCCGCCCACCGTGTATGAATGGGGAAATGGAGGAAGAGACACATGTCTTTCGGACGAGCTTGAATCAAATGTGTTTTGCCGCCCACGTTTGGCGCCCACCGTGTCTGAATGGGCTCAGACGCCGTCGTGTCACGTCTGATTGAAGTTACTAGTCTACCCCTATTGACAACAGTGTAAATCCTGTCGATAAGGATGTCAAGTGTCAGGGGTAGACAGTAATTTCCATCTCGCAAACACTTGCTTCGAGCAGCCCACAAATTATAGTGGGTGTTTAGCCGCTTCATTCAAAACTTGGGAGAATTAGCATTCACGTTTGCCCTGGGACCTGGCAAACTAAATTCAAATCCAATTTGTATTCAATTACGAATATCCACAAATAATTATACATTTTGTTATTTATTTCTTCAAAACCACAACAAATATTTATTCCACCTTTATATATGATTATGATTTAGAAATGTCGTGATCTTCGAATTCAGTAGGTTGGATACACTCTGAGTCAAACAGTTATTTCATCCAATACAATATGCTCACACAACAAACAGTTCACCTTATGTCAATCATACAAGTTCTGAGGATTACCTCGCCTAAAAAATTCGGATCATTACAACACATGGACAACATAGGGGGTCTTGCAACATAATCCATTCAGAGACATGACACAACATGCAAGTACAATAATCTAATGAAAATTTGAACTGGTATATAAAGAAGAACCGGGATTATGTTGGGCTTTAGATAGCAGAAACAGCAGGACGTCCTCCATCTTCAAATGCAACATTCTTACTTCCTCCAATTATTGGGTTGCTTGCATAATGCGTGCCGCTACTTCCGCAATTTCCAGTCTCAAGATAAACATTACCTCATTCATGGCAGCCACACCATCTCTTTCTGCCTCTAGTAGAGCCTCAAGCACTATAATATCTGTGCTCAGACTGCTCTCCCGCAGTGTTGCCTCTGAACTGCCACCATCTGGTAACATGGATGGCGCACTGCTTCCACAAATAGATTCTGGGGTTGTACATTGTGTCCTAGTGTGAACGGCATCCTGAAAGGTTTCTGCTGGACATCAGTAAGAGATAGTTATCGTATGATCCAGGCAGTAAGCTTACATGGTAAATGGCGGACGAATTATTGCCGAGCATGGCAAACTATATTTAAATGGTTCGAAGCAGCATCAGCCGAAAAGAAATTAAAATGGTAAGATGAAACTAGGGATGTAAGTGGCAAATAAACGAAATCTGCCAGTCCCATCTAGTTAGTTTTTGCTACCTCCCTAGTTCATTTTCCTCAAAAAACAAAAAACTATTTTGAACTATCATACCACTAGTGGACTTTAATCGGGATTAAACCAGACCCAGTTGACATCCCTAGTTGAAAGGGAGTGTACAACCGCTATATTTAAGTTGCCAAGGCATCTAAGCAGTTGAAATAATCTGAGAAAGCACTTAACAGTGGCCTCATATAAACTACGAAGACAGTCTTGTGATGAAGTTGAGAGGAAAAGTTAAGGACTCAAATGAAATAGGCATGCATTTCTTTACGATAGTACAACAGGCACTGCTGACATATTGGCCAACTCAGGTATAGCGTAACAACAAATAAGCATTCGAATCAAGCAATACAGCAAAGCAGACAACTGAACTATTTGTATTCGGTAGGATTACACGTTGAGGGCACAAGCCAAGAAAGCATCCCACTCGCATTACATTTCACATGTACTAAAACACACTGGCTTACCATATGTTGATGTGAAGCCTAGCTGCTATTGCAATGTTCTTTGGAGATATCGTCAGCATCCCGTGGTTGCAAATCCAGTTGTTGTAGTTTATTCTGCACCATCTATTTAGGTAAAATTAATTTTAATCGCATGCAGTGGTCCAAATTGATCATCAATGGTTCATCTAAACTAATGAAAGAAGGGTGTCTACATACACGACAATACTCCCTCCGATTCTTTTTACTTTGCGTATAACTTTTTCTCAGTTTTCTCGTATTAGTCTGCGCGTTGCCGATTCCTAGCGCTGGTTTCCTTTTGTGCCCCGCCCCATCCGCCTCTGCCCTAATTAATTGGCAAATTAGTCCAGAAAAATTAAACCAGTGCCCTCCTTGGTATGCAGGTCAAGAGTTATGGGCAGAGTAAATAGAATAGGAGGGAGTATATCTGCTTCCCTCTGTTTTTATGCTTGTTCGAGGTGCCAGCCCCAAAAGAACAAATATTTTGCTTGATGGGGTTGGCAGCTCCATAATTAATAGAAGCATCAAATTAGTCATGCAACTTGGGAAGATCAAGAACACACAAAAAAGTAATGAACGGAGGCTTAGAGCAGTGATGTAATAGCTAGCATTAGAAAATGTAGGGTAAAACGAACAAAAAGCAGCGGAACCACATGCTAGTTTGCTGATGTGTAACTAAGCATAGAGAACATTAAGCAGTCTGATGGAACCAATAGGTGGCATCAGAACAAAACGAAAGCATATTAACTATATGTGCACTGGTATGTAATTTAGCACATGTAACATGTTCACTGCCAGAAGTATGGCCCTACAGGTGCAAGCAGAATAACGCGTCTCATGAAAAACTGAATGATGCCCTGAAGAAATTCAAAGGTGCAGTGCTTATGCTAGGAAAGTGAACGTAGGCGCCAGCCGTTGGACAATAGTACCTGATTCTCAGCGGCGTATGGGTATCGTTGTTATACTTGATAGCTAAGGATCGTTGATGGTGCTCGTGTTGCGGTTGAGTTTGGGCCGACTGTCGCCGTCGCTGAAGCGGCTCCGGTGCTACGGTTGCGGCGCCTGTCAACGTACAAGAAAGCTCATCTGTGGTAAGTGAACAGTTGCACAATAAAGAGAAAAACCAAAGGAGTACAAATCGAAATAACCTGATGAGGCTGCGGCGTCGGTAAAGCAGGGCCGGTGGAGTTGAATATGGCATCCGTGGAGTGGGTCTGGTGTAGTGGACGAAGGCTTCGGCGGGCGCGTTGTACAGTGCTTTCGGTGAGGCGGATCTGTTGCGGCGGACGAGGGCTTGTATGAAGGGCCATCGAAGGGGCGGACGAGGGAGTCAGTGAAGGGCCTACGCTGTGGTGGACGAGGGCGCCGATTAAGCAGATCCGGTGCAGTGGACGATGATGGCGGTCAAGGAGATCTGGAGCAGTGGACAAGCCAGTCGCTGAAGCGGC
>NC_057797.1:376829560-376837499 GCF_018294505.1 Triticum aestivum | reverse complement strand
CCGGCGGGGTGTGAGGTCCACCACTGCGGCGGAGGACTAGATTCGGCGGCTTGCCGTGGTTGGGGGGGGGGTCGGGGAAGGGAAGGGGAGGGGCTCTGGGGAAGAATGTTGGGGGCAAAGAGGGGAAAACAATGGAGTTACCAAAGTAGCCCTGTTCCGTTCATGTGGCAGGGGTAAAACAGGAATATCGTAGGGCTAAACTTTCGGGCGCGTGATATTTCGATGTGAGCGGGAAGTTTGAAACCTTTTGGCGCCTAAAATTATAAGCATGCACGTATGGTGAACCGTTATGTGATGAAGTCGGAGCATGATTTATTTATTGATTGTCTTCCTTATGAGTGGCGGTCGGGGATGAGCGATGATCTTTTCCTACCAATCTATCCCCCTAGGAGCATGCGCGTAATACTTTGCTTTGATAACTTCTAGATTTTTGCAATAAGTATATGAGTTCTTTATGACTAATGGTGAGTCCATGGATTATACGCACTCTCACCCTTCCACCTTTGCTAGACTCTCTAATACCGCGCACCTTTCACCGGTATCATACACCTACCATATACCTTCCTCAAAACAACTACCATACCTACCTATTATGGCATTTCCATAGCCATACTGAGATATATTGCCATGCAACTTTCCACCATCTTGTTCATCATGACACATTCATCATTGTCATATTGCTTAGCATGATCATGTAGTTGACATAGTATTTTTGGCAAAGCCACCGTTCATAATTTCTTCATACTTGTCACTCTTGATTCATTGCATATCCCGGTACACCGCCAGAGGCATCCATATAGAGTCATACTTTGTTTTAGAATCGAGTTGTAATCATTGAGTTGTAAATAAATAAAAGTGTGATGATCATCATTTAATAGAGCATTGTCCCCAAAAAAAGAGAGAAAGGCCAAAGAAAAAAAGAAGGCCCAAAAAAATAAAATAAATAAAAAGGGACAATGTTACTATCCTTTTACCACACTTGTTCTTCAAAGTAGCACCATGATCTTCATAGTAGAGAGTCTCTCATGTTATCACTTTCATATACTAGTGGGAATTTTACATTATAGAACTTGGCTTGTATATTCCAATGATGGGCTTCCTCAAATTGCCCTAGGTCTTCATGAGCAAGCAAGTTGGATGCACACCCACTTAGTTTCTTTTTTGAGCTTTCATATACTTATAGCTCTAGTGCATCCGTTGCATGGCAATCCCTACTCACTCACATTGATATCTATTGATGGGCATCTCCATAGCCCGTTGATACGCCTAGTTCATGCGAGACTATCTTCTCCTTTTTGTCTTCTCCACAACCACCATTTTATTCCACCTACAGTGCTATATCCATGGCTCACGCTCATGTATTGCATGAAGATTGAAAAAGTTTTGAAAAAGTTAGAGTATGAAACAATTGCTTGGCTTGTCATTGGGGTTGTGCATGATTTAAATACTTTGTGTGGTGAAGATAGAGCATAGCCAGACTATATGATTTTGTAGGGATAATTTTCTTTGGCCATGTTATTTTGAGAAGACATAATTGCTTTGTTAGTATGCTTGAAGTATTATTATTTTTATGTCAATATAAACTTTTGTCTTGAATCTTTCAAATTTGAATATTCATATCACAATTAAGAATATTTGCATTGAAATTGTGCCAAGTAGCACTCCGCATCAAAAATTCTCTTTTTATCATTTACCTACTCGAGGACGACTAGGAATTAAGCTTGGGGATGCCTGATACGTCTCCAACGTATCTATAATTTTTGATTGCTCCATGCTATATTATCTACTGTTTTGGACTATATTGGGCTTTATTGTCCACTTTTATATTATTTTTGGGACTAACCTATTAACCGGAGGCCTAGCCCAGAATTGCTGTTTTTTTGCCTATTTCAGTGTTTCGCAGAAACGAAATATCAAACGGAGTCCAAACGGAATAAAACCTTCGGGAATGTGATTTTCTCTCCGAACGTGATCCAGGAGACTTGGACCCTACTCCAAGGAGTCAAAGAGGCGGTCACGAGGGTGGGGGGCGCGCCCCCCCTAGGGCGCGCCCCCTGCCTCATGGGCCCCTCGGTGCTCCACCAACGTACTCCTTCCTCCTATATATACATACGTACCCCCAAACGATCAGAACAGGAGCCAAAAACCTAATTCCACCGCCGCAACTTTCTGTATCCACGAGATCCCATCTTGGGGCCTGTTCCGGAGCTCCGCTGGAAGAGGGCCGTCATCACGGAGGGCTTCTACATCATCATAGCCTCTCCGATGAAGTGTGAGTAGTTTACCTTAGACCTTCGTTTCCATAGTTAGTAGCTAGATGGCTTCTTCTCTCTTTTTGGATCTCAATACAAAGTTCTCCCCCTCTCTTGTGGAGATCTATTCGATGTAATCTTCTTTTTGCGGTGTGTTTGTTGAGACCGATGAATTGTGGGTTTATGATCAAGTCTATCTATGAATAATATTTGAATCTTCTCTGAATTCTTTTATGTATGATTGGTTATCTTTGCAAGTCTCTTCGAATTATCCGTTTGGTTTGGCCAACTAGATTGGTAGTTCTTGCCATGGGAGAAGTGCTTAGCTTTGGGTTCGATCTTGCGGTGTCCTTTCCCAGTGACAGAAGGGGCAGCAAGGCACGTATTCATCGTTGCCATCGAGGATAACAAGATGGGGTTTATTTCATATTGCATGAATTTATCTCTCTACATCATGTCATCTTGCTTAAAGCGTTACTCTGTTTTTAACTTAATACTCTAGATGCATGCTGGATAGCGGTCGATGAGTGGAGTAATAGTAGTAGATGCATAATCGTTTCGGTCTACTTGTCATGGACGTGATGCCTATATACAGGATCATGCCTAGATATTCTCATAACTATGCTCAATTCTGTCAATTGCTCAATAGTAATTTGTTCACCCACCGTAGAATACTTATGCTCTTGGGAGAAGCCACTAGTGAAACCTATGGCCCCCGGGTCTATTCTCATCATATCAATCTCCATCACTTTAATCTTGTTTTGCTTTTTTACTTTGCTTTTACTTTTTACTTTGCATCTTTATACCAAAAATACCAAAAATATTATATCTATCAGATCTCACTCTCGTAAGTGACCGTGAAGGGATTGACAACCCCTAATCGCGTTGGTTAGGAGTAGCTATCATTTTATGCAGGTACGAGGGACTTGAGCGTGGCCTCCTACTGGATTGATACCTTGGTTCTCAAAAATTGAGGGAAATACTTACGCTACTCTGCTGCATCATCCCTTCCTCTTTGGGGGAAACCAACGCAAGCTCAAGACGTAGCAGGTGCCGAGGAACACTCTTGGATTGTACTCGCTTTTCATCGGGGACAGCTACCCATTGTGAAGCGGATGCCACCTTCCGTGCACAACACGGAAGGCCTGCCGTTCATGAAGCATGGTTGTGTCTTCAGTGCGCACCACCGGATGAATGACATGCTGGGACACGCTATCCCTGATTTATGCCGCTTCAACTTGATGAGTCTCCATCGTGTGGAACCGGACTAGAAAGCTGCGACAATCATTCCCGTTGCCCACTGGTATGGATCGTGCCATCCATGAAGAACACCTGGGACTGGAACCTGGAGGAGGACATGTAGCCCATCTATAACGTGTAAGTGGAGTACGGTAATTGTGAACGGCAGCGCTGTGAATATATGCAGACTAGTCGTGCACAAATTTATCACATGAGTTGGAGATGAACTTGTGTGGCATAATGGCATTTGTCCTTTAGAATTTATTACTAGTAAATGTGTTATGTGTAAGTGCAACTTGTGTGGTTGTTGCACGGGCTCCAACACGCTCTTTGAGAAAAAAGGTGGCACATCTTTGGATATACTTGACGTGGCAGCATCATACAGTAGCATCGTTCGCTATAGTTGTACTAGTACACTCCTACTAGGACGACAACTTCCATAAAACCTTGCGCTTGGCTCTTTGCCTCTTCGGGAGGTTCAACAGTTCGTACTCGTGTGAACCTTGCACTTGGCTCTTCGCCTCTTCGGAAGGTCCAACAATGATGATACTACAGTACAATATGCTTCTGGCAATCTGACACCGATTGAACTGTTGCACGCCACCGCGAGGGCAAGGGCGAGGGAGAGGGAGAGGGAGAGGGCGCTGTAGTCAAAACCCTCTCCTCGTCCTGCGAACCACCGCGCGCGTGGGAGAGGGAGAGGCGTAGTAAGCAAGCTTCTCCTCGTTCGGCGAGTTGACGGGACACATCAAAGCAGTACTAGTACTAGTAGTAGTAGTCCATACTGCGTCCTTTCCGATTAATATGGCTTAATTTGAAACGAGAAAAATACACTGGCGGTCAACGTATGTAACAGTATGCTCTTTACGGTCACTATATATAGTTTTGCGGCGATTATGCGCTCACTAGCTCATCATAGAGCACCATATTGCACCCTACTGACCGGCCACATAGTCGACGTGGCACTTCGTTGACTGGTTAAATTGTCACCTGGTTTATGGGTCCCACCTGTCAGTTGGCAGAGCAAAGAAATCAGTTAAACAAAACTTTACGCAGGCGCGACACGAGTCCAACCCTTGCGCGCGAACCGCCCTGGCTGTGTATGTGAGTGCATGCACGTGTCCTCCCTCGGTCTTCCAACAAAGAGTGTACTACATGATGTAGTACATCTACACTTCCAATGTGTTTAGCCTTTAATCTAAATCGATATTGATTGACTAATGCACCAACTTGTGCTGTAGGTATAGGCTACATGTCTATCCTTAATTACAGCATGCAACGGCCTTCATTTAATCTTCTTATCTCAATGGTCGCATGCACACATAAGTCTGCTACTTTTGGGCGTTAATTATGCCCTGGTCAATGTGTAAATCTATAAATGTACAGTATTTCACGGACGTAGGGAGTAGGTTGAGCACTTGAGCGTGAGCGTGTGTGTTGCGTCGGGTGCTGTGTGCCGCATGGGTGCGTGAGTGTTGCGTGCGTCCATGTGTACGTGTGAGTGTTGCATGTTGCATGCATGCATGCATGGGGCTTACTCCCTCCCATTGACATGTCCATTTGGCTATAGATTTCAACAAGTGACTAGGTACGGAGCAAAATGAGTGAAGTGAGCATAGAGGCATAGGGATACTGTAGAAAGGAAGTCCACGCGATCCATTTATTCCCCTTCTCGGTCAGTGAGAACTATTCAACTAGTCTTCACAGTGAAGTGACAATACACACTGCAGCAGATGGGACACGTAATTAATAAGCTGAACCAGTGTGTTGGTATTACTAAATCAGTCGGTTATGTTTGGTAGTCTCAAGTCATTGAAAGCATGCACATCCCACTTATCTTATTGGTTGATATGCCACAAAACAAAAAATGAGAAGGGAGTTAATGTACGGTGCCTAAGTGTTTTGGGATTATTTGGTTTTCGTAAGGTGACTTACACACCTAGACGGAGGGAGTAGTAGAATTGAGATTGAATGCACTTTCTTCCCCGTCTTCCACTCTTCTTCCTCCTCTCTTCTTCTACCTCCTCTCTTCCCCATCATCGGCCGCACACCATTTACCCCCGCTCACTGCTCGCCCGCCCGCGCCATCTTCCTTGGTAGCTCGCGCGTACCATATCCACCCGCTCACTGCTCGGCCACACGAGGAGAAGCTTCTTCGCTCGCCCACCCGAATCCACTTCCCCGCTGGCTCGCAGGCACCGAAAACCCCAATGGCAGAACCGACTAACACGCAGAGCCGCGATTGGAATTCCCTCCCCGATGTTCTCTTGGAGCAGATCTGTAGTCATATGGACCTACTCAGCACCGTCCGTCTGGCCCCATGCTCGGTGTCTTTGTACCGTCTACTCATCTGCAACCGGTCGGCTCTTTTCAAGACACCCTCCTTGCTGATGCCCGATCCTCGCAGGTGGCCCAGACACCGACTTGACGATCCTACGGAGGTTGCCGTGGTGCCCCTCAACTTGCTACCACTACCCGTCCACCTATCCTTCATGTGCGGCCACTACTGGGCGGGCATGAAGGCCAACTAGATCGTCCTCATCCACCACACCGGTAGTCCGTGGCGTCTCGTGGATATCTACACCCAGCGAGAGATCACCCTTCCATCGTTGGATACCGCCGCCATCGAGCCTCGCAGCCCACCGGACACTCCTACCTACTACGCACGAGATGCGTCAAGCTTTTGGCTCGACCTCTGTTTGCAGAAAGTTGTAATCTGCGAAGTGCCCACACCATCAGAAGACTACATGGATTACAAGTTCATTGCCTTGTTCAAAAAGGGATTAGTCTATCTAGAATCCGGTCGCCATACATGGTTATGGCTCATCATCAATCCTGTTGAGGAAACATTTCTGTCTGATGCTATAGTGCATGATGGCATCGTTTACCCGGTCGACGCACAGATTGGCCACCTATATTGGTGGAATATATCGTCGTGTAATTGTTCTATCTCATCTCATCTTTACCTTATGAATACGACTGCCTGTTCATTTGTTACAAATTTAGAATGCATAGCATGTCTATAACCACATCATTGCTATATGTTCCTCTCATTTCCTAGATTTTTATGACCACACATGTTATTGTTAGAGTTGATATGAGAACAATTGGCATCTAATGATTGTTAGAATACATATTATGAGCATAACATCATGATTGCTATATGTTACTCTTGTTTACAAGATTTTTATAACAATGCATGTTATTGCTTAGAGTTGATATGAGAACAGTAGTAGTAAGTGCTATGGTAGAATATGAGTAGGCGTTGTCATAGCTATTTTCCTCTCATTGTTACATGATGTTTGAACCATGACATATTACTAGAATATGAAAGCCATTGGCTTATTTTTTTAACTTGGGGTATGATTATGACCACGGCATTGCAATTCTCTGTCTATGATATGTGTCACTGTTATAATAATCTTAATTCCACACATACTCTGAACATGATTGTTTATTTTTGTCCTTTTGGTCTCCAATTTGAATTGTTGCAGCAGACGCAAATGCGCTGGCCTTCATGATTCCAGGACCTGGAATCATACCAGCCGATGGATGGTGGTTTATCGCTCGTTCAGCTGACGGCGATCATTTGATGCTCATTCGCACGTACCAAATTGACCAAACCATTACATCAAACCACATGCAGTACAATGTGTGGGGCGTTTGTGACATTGATGGCTATGGCTGCTTCGTGTTCGAGAAAGATCCCAGCTCCGTTGGGCCAGGCGTATTCAACTGGAGGCGGGTTTACAGGCTCGGCAACCACTCCTTGTTCCTCGGGCTCAATTATCCGATCATCCAATCAATCATCGATCATATCACCGGCGATGATTACTGTTCTATGCAACTTCCATTCGCGAGGGGGGGGGGGCTGTGTTTACACATCATACCATGGGTTTCACGAATCACCATATCCAGAGATTTGTCGACACAACTTGTTGCCAGATAATCTTTAGTGTGTGAAAGGCATCAAGCTTCCATGCGATGGATGGCTTTTGCAAACCCGACATGCGGCGATGTGGTTCATGCCAACAGCAAATATGGACAACTTGATTCGTGCTGATATCTAGACTGAGCCATGTATTCTGTTGCTGTAGCACGACCCTCTTTTGTTGGATATTATGTACTGTTGTTATGTTGAAGCACTCCTTTGGTTTGAAGGATAGATACTTTCCTGGGATCAAGTGCATCCTAACTCACCTGCGTAGGATGTACTAATAATGATGATGGAGATGCTGTGCAGAAGCCATATATGTATATATATTATATATATATATATAGGACAACACTATTCTAATCCCAGGATTAGAATAGTTATTTGGATCACGGTTGACCTTTTAAGGACGCGGGCGAGGTGTTCCTGGATCCAACCCGATGCGCCCCCACGACCCACTTGCTTCGTCACCGTACCCACCTACCTCCCTGATCCAGCCCAACCCCCCGCCCAC
>NC_057797.1:376818755-376829244 GCF_018294505.1 Triticum aestivum | reverse complement strand
CACCAAATCCGGCGACCAGGGGAAGGTCCCAATCAGGCGCAGGGGTCGCGCGTGACCTCCTGCCGCTGCCTGGTCACCCAACCCGTTGCACCGTCAACCACCTACCCCGCCCAGATCCATCGAAGCGCCGGACCGGCCAAGCCACTGGACCGTGCGGGAAGCTTGATGGCGGCTTCCCCACAAACATGTCGGTCGCCGGCTAGGTCCAACGCGGCAACCCACATCGACTAGGCCACTACCGGTGATCCCGCGCCGCCCTCCTCCTTCCCCTGTGCCGGCCACTTCCCTCCCCCGCGCGTCGTACTCCTCCATCCCCCGCGTGCCGCCTCCCTCCACTACACGTCGCCCTCCTCCTTCCCCACGCCCACCACCCACCTTCATCGTGCAGATCCACGCCACCCCGACCTCCTCGTTCTTGTTCATCCTGCTGGCATATCTCGGGCGCTGCCCTCCAGCAACTGGTGATGCTCCCCCACCACCACTCTTCCTCCTTCCCGATGGGGCTACACTGCCACCGCGTGCAGGAAGTCCATTGCCTCCACCCAGGTTGTTCAATGCCGCCGTCGTGGACGTGCCATGGCTTTTGATTCGGCGACAAACAATGGATACTACAGAAGGGGCCGCAGGCTCGAGGACCTCCAGTTCGACTGTCCATTTGCTTGCTCGGCGGTCGGACTACAGCTTCTACCGGCATCCCCTGAACAAACCTCAAGTCTTATACTTGTTCCTATTTTTTGTAGCAAAAGGCAGACTCATAAGTTCATCTTCTGTATGCTTTTTAGCTCAGCTACTTCCCATTATTAAGTCAATTTATTTTGTGTTTCTATGTTCCTATAACACGAACAAGTGCCAACATAAAAAAATTAGTTTTCGTTCTTTTTTAGTTATTTCTCCAAGCTTGAGGGAGCACCGACCATCTCTAACAAAACATTTTCCTACCTTTTTTTGTTCACAGTGTTGAAAAATGAGAGATACAACAAGTGTTTGTTAGTATGGCAACAAGCCGAGAGAATAATTGAAAATATGTTTTTTCTTGTTCTATTGTTTCTGTATTTGGCTTATGAAAAATTGACTTAACGTATGTCCAGATATCCCTCGGTTGGAACAAGCTAAGTAAATAATTATTTCATTTTTTCTTGAAGTACAAATTGGTGAACAAAGGCCGTTCAACACTGTGAACCCAGGCCGTTCAAGTCCCCCGATCTCGCCCGTTTCTAAAAAAATCCCCATTTTAAATTTGAAGTTATAAAAAATGATTTTCCCCATTTCTAAAAAAACCTAGAAGGTCAAATTGAAATTAGCGAGTGGTTCAATGTTTTTCATTTATGGCAAAACTTGGATTTTTGCCGTTAATGCTAAATAAAACACGAAGACCAAATTGAAAGATGTAGTAATTTAATGTTTATAAAAACACGCATATTTTCCTCATTACTAAATAATAAAACCAAGAAGTCCAAAGAGGATTTTCTTCAGTACTAAAGTATAAAACCATGAACTTCAAATTTGAGAATAACGAAGAAGTTCGATGTTTCTAAGAAAACTCCAATTTTCATATTTCTGAAAAATACATAAAGAAGTTCAAATAAAAAAGTTAGATAGATTCGATGTCTATAAAAAACTCAGACATTTTCCGTTACTAAAGCGAAATAGAGAGAAGTTCAAAATAATAATAGCCAGAAGTTCATGTACTACATAGTGTGCATTTTGTAGGAAAAACAACACGTGAAAAACAGAGTGAAGTTCAAAAAGCTCCAGAAGTTCAACCTCTTCACGAAGTGCATTTTTGGAGACTCTGTTTTTCCGATAAAGGTAGAACGCATTATCTCAGAAGTTCAGATTGATAACTGACAGAAGTTCGCGTACTACACGGTGTGCATTTGTATTGAAAAAGAATGAGAATGCAAAGCCTAGATTTTTGTTGCTAGAAGTTCAAGTGCTCGGCCCTAGAAAGTTAAAAAATTCTTGTGAGAAAGGTTAAACAAAAATATGTGATAGAAGTTCAAGGTGAAAACAATGAGAATTTCAAGTACGGCAAGGAATGCATTTCACGTGAGAAAATGAAAGTGTAGAAAAATAAAAACTTAAAAGGTTTGTTGAAAGAAGTTCAAGTACTCTGTCCGGAGAAGTTAAAAAATTCTTGCGAGAGAGGTTCACCTTGTATTTCCATGTTTGATGTTTTCCGTATAAAAATCAAATACAATTCTTTACTCAAAACATAAAAAGGTGAAGTTCCAATTGAAATAACGGAGAAGTTCGGAGTTTATTAAAACCTAGGATTTACCTGTTCAATAAATAAAAAACACAACGCCATTTTTGCACTTTTAAAAACAACTCATACACGAAAAAATGGTTGCTAGAAGTTCAAGTGCTCGGCGAGGAAAAGTTCAAAAAATTCTTGTGAGAGATATTCACCGTGTATTTAGATGTCCAAATACATAAAAAAATATGTTGTTTGATAATTCTCTCAAACCAGAGAGAAGTTCAAAAGTGATAACAACCGGAAGTTCACGTACTACTTGGTGTGTGTTTCATATAAGAAAACTACAATAAAGTGAAACAGAGTGAAGTTCAAACAGACATGCCCCAGAAGTTCAACTACTTCACGCAGTGCAAAAAACAACACGTCAAAAATAGATTGAAGTTAAAACAGACATGCCCGAGAAGTTCAACTAGTTCACACAGTGCATTTCCATTCGCGATGAAGGCAGAAATCATGATCTTGTCATTTTCTAATTTATTTCAAAATGGCAAGAAAATCATTTGTGTAAGTTCAAAGTCCTCGGTCGGAGAAAGTTAAAAAATATTGTGAGAGAGGTTTGTACAAAAAGAATATCATTTGTGTAGCACTAACGAAATGGATAAGAAAATTACAAACGAAAATATGTCACAGAAGTTCAACGTGAAGACAACACGAAGTTCAACTACTACGCTGAATGAATTTTAGATGAAAAACATTTAAAATCGTCGCGAGTATGAAAAGATGATCAACACAGGAAACTTGCGTGCTTACAGTAGCTTTCCATCGGTATATCACCTGCTCAATTCCGGTGAATGGATGGAGAGTTACGAGCAGTGGATGGAGACCTACGAGCAAAAAAAATCACGTGAAAAACATAGTGAAGTTCAGGTACACGCGCCGAGAAGTTCAGGTTCTTCACGCGGTGCATTTTCGAAGAATCTGTTTTGCAATAAAGGCAGAACGCATGATCCCGCCATTTTCGAAATTACTTGAAAACGACTAGGAATCAGAGAAAACCATCAACATGAAAAAGTTTCACATTTTCTGTAGCTTTTCAGCGGTATATTATTTGCCCCATTCCGATAAAGTTTGTAGAAATTACGGCGAAAATATGTTTTTCGCCATTTTCGAAACTGACTTAAAACTGTAAAGAATTGGGAGAAACAATACATACCAAAAAGTTTCGCATTTGTTCAAGCTTTCCAACGCCATATCATTTGCTCGAAAATACGAACTCGGTAGGACTTGGACCATTTTCTAAATTACTCTTAAACCATTCAAAATTAGAAAAAAAAACTTTCAAGATGAAAAAGTAGTGCATTTTCATAAGCTTTCCAACACTGTATCATATGCCTCCATTGGATTAGCCATTTAGAAATGACATCGAAAAAACGAACTCAGCTGTTCAGTTTACGAAATTTTACATTTTTTTTCAAATTACTCTTTAACCATAGGGAATTAGAGAAAACTTTCAACATGTGGAAGGAGCGGTTTTGCAGCAGCTTTCCAACGCCATATTATATGCCTCATTCCGATAAACGGTTTAGAAATGCGATCGAAAATACGATTCATGTTTTTTGTGCGAAGAAAAGACGGTTTTCAAAACTGCTATTAAACCGCTTATATTTTGCCAAAAATTTAAGTTGGGTCATGATATTGGTGTCCATAGCTTTCCAACGGTATATCGCAAGCCCCATTTGGGCAATGTTGGCGGAAGTTCAACCTAGTTCACAGGGAAGTTCAACGTACTACTAGCGGGGCAGGTCATGTTGTGATCATAACATTAGTCTGATCCCGTGATCAGAATAGTGTTTATGTATGTATATATATATCAGTTAGGCTTCAAGTGCGTACTTGTTAGTTAAACCTATGTATAAATCGTGACACTAAATACGACTAGTAAGTAGTACAGTAGCAGTACTAGTATACGTCGGTCAAATTATTCATCATGTCCACACATTGAATTGACGTGACAACACGCTGCGCGTGAGGTGACACAAGAATCCCGGTGGCGTGTTCGGGTATTCTGGACTTCAAATTTGGAGTACCACTTATCTGTCGAAATCTTTCATCATTCACTTAAAACAGTCGATTGATCATACACTGAGTACCATATAACTGGAGTTACCGATGCAAGTCGAAGAAGGATAGGCCCGTGCTGCCGGCTGGCGTCAAGTTTGATCCCATGGATCAGGAGCTGATCGAGCACCTTGAGGACAAAGTGAGTGCTGACAGCGTGAGATTTTAGTCTCTCATCGATTTGTTCATACCAACCATCAACAGCGAGCACGGCATATGTTACACCCAACCTGAGAAACTTCCAGGTAAGACACCGATCGGCCATCTACTTGCACAAACATATTCCTTTGTTTATAGCTCTAATTTTCTTTTTAGACGCAGACCTGGTGAAGCAATTACAATTTGACAGTTAATAAAAAGTGAAACAAGTGACTACAACATGCCAAAGATGTTATGAAAATGCCAACTAGGTACACTAAAACCTGTATTCCACAATACTGCAGGTATCACACTGAGTGGCCTAAGGAAGCACTTCTTCCAGCGCAATTCTAGGGCGTTCAAAAGGGGCACGTGGACGCGTCGCAAGATACAATCGGAGTGTGGCATGCACGCGATGTGGCACAAGACCGGCAATACCTTGCCGGTGATGGTCAACGGCCGGCAGACGGGCAGCAAAAAAGGTTCTGGTGCTGCACACCAACAAGAACTTCGACCAGCAGAGGACCAACTGGGTGATGCACCAGTACCACTTCGTGGACCTGGAGCAAGAGAAGGAGCGGGAGCTGGTCCTCTACAAGATTTTCTACCAGACGAACACTAGGGCCAGGAGTAAAAAGATTATAAGTTAGTTTGGTATTGGTAGTTGTACTACCTTGTCGTCCGCAAGTTGGTATTGTTGTTAACAATCTTTTGGTATGAACTTGCATTTGCTTCCAACCATCACGTCAAGGGTCGACGTGGATATAAAGCTGAATCATTTGTTTCGAAACGAATTTTCAGGCACCTGATTTTTATTTGATGGGTTGCATAAGGACCCGCCGTTCGAATTCCCAGTTCTCCAATTTTTTCGAAACAAGTGCATGCACTTATTATCACGATAAAAAAACAATATCCGTGCTGCATCCCAGTTATCAGTCTGTACTTGCAGAATTCTCTCGTTTATTGAGCACATATATTGTTTTTTCAGGTCGAGCAAGTTTCAACTGGGCTGTAGATTGCCCAGGGTTGTTTTGTTTTTAACAGGCCCAGCCCATCACGACAACGGGGCACAAAGATCTAGCAGGTATCTACTGGACTCTGGCCCGCCAGCGTTAGTTATATTTTGTCTTACAACATCCGCAGGCAGTTTTTTTACTGAATCATACACACAGCCCTGTTCTATTTTCCTCTTGAAACGCATGTCCTACATCCGTTTTCTAATCTCTACCTATAGTTTTACTAGTTCATATGCATGTATCATTATATTGAAAACACATAAAATTCCCTTTTCATATTTACATCCTTATTTTTGTTGTTTTATCCCACCCAGCGCTGATTTTTTTACCACTGGTTTTCCCTTAAACCAACTAAATTGTCCCACGTCTTATTTGCTTACAAAAACAAAACGGTTTTTTTGGCAAATCAATAAGTTCTTAAAAAAATGTTTATCTGGGATTACAACAGTTCGGATTCCACCGAAATATGCAAAATAAGGTTGGACTTTTTGACCGTGGTCCTGGGCAGAAAATGGGCTGTAATAAATTACTTAAGAATTAGCAAATGGGCTGCAAATTATAAAAAATAGCAAATGGGCTTTATGTTGTCTGCCACAGATTTGGAGGCTAACTTGTGGGCCTACTAAGTTCATGCATACACAAGGTTTCTCAAAAAATAAACTTAGTCAACAATCGACTATACTAGCGTCAGACCGTTAGATGTCAATCTAATGGCAATCGTGCTTCTTCAGTCTCTGATCTTCCTGCCCCAGCCGCCCAAACCAGCACCGTCGGAACCGCCTGCTCCCGCCTCCCGTGGCCGGCAGTGCTGCCGGGAAGGCCTCATGGCCCCATCATACTCGCATCCCTGGCCTGTCTATCCCTCTACTCACCCACACCTCCTGTTATTTTCCGGCGACGGTAGCCGAACCAGTCAACCCTCGTACTCTCCACCGCGTGGGCAGCCACTGTCGTGTCTTCCCCGGCTCTGTGTCATTCCTTTCGTAGGCCTCGCCGTCGTCCACCACCCTGGTGCTCTCGGTGCAGCATGGTCAACGATATCCATCCAACAGCCGTAGTGCTTCTTCCACCTCTGGTCTTCCTGCCCCAGCCGCCCAAAGCAGCACCAATCGTGCCGCATGCTCCTGCCTCCCGTGGCCGGCTGTGCTGCCGCGGAGGCCTCACCATCCCCATACTAATCCCACCGCTGGACAGGCCATCCCTCCACTCACCCACTCCCCCGGTTATTCTGCGGCGACGACAGCCTCACACCGCAGCCGAACTAGTGAACCCTCGTACTCCTCTTCGCGTGGGCATCCACTGTCGCGTCTTCCCCGGCTCCGCGTCGTCCCCTTCCTAGGCCTCGCCGTCGTCCACCGCCGTGGTGCTCTCGACGCGGCGTGGTCAATGTGGTCAACGACCGACTTCCATCGGAAGAGTACTGTACGTGGAGAGGCTGACAGCTGGGTCCACGGCAGCCGCAAGGAAGTGCCTCCTTATTACGCGCAAAATAATTATTCATCCACCTGACAGCAGGGACCCATCGGACAGGCCACCAGTATTTCATGGAAAAAACATTTCCCCCTGACTGCTGGGACCCACCGGACGGGCCACCTTATTTCGCGAAAAAACGTTTGCCCCTGACTGCTGGGACCCACCAGACGGACCATCGTATTCGCGAAAAAAATGTTCCCCCCCCGCTGTCAGCTCGGACCCACCGGAAGTGCCTCCTTATTACGCACAGAAAAATGAATACTCCCCCTGCTAGCAGGGACCCAACCTGGTGGGAGGCTGACTTGTGGGCCTACTAAGTTGACGAGGATGGAGGGCTTTGTCAACTTAGTCAATATGAACGATTCTAGCTCCAGTGATCGTACGATGTCCATCCAATGGCTGTAGTGCTTCTTCAACATCTGGTCTTCTTGCTCCAGCCGCCCAAAGCTGCGCCGGTCGTGTCGCGTGCTTCTGCCTCTCGTAGCTGGCTGTGATGCTGCGGAGGCCTCACCGCCCCTACTACACCCACCGCTGGCCCATGCTATCCCTCTACTCACCCACACCCCCTGTTATTCTGCGGCGACGATAGCCTCATGCCGTGGCCGAACCAGTGAACCCTCATACTCCTCTCCGCGTGGGCATCCACTGCCGCGTCTTCCCCGGCTCCACGTCGTTCCCTTCCTAGGCCTCACCGTCGTCCACCACCGTGGTGCTCTTGGCGCGGCGTGGTCAATGTGGTCAACGACCGACTTCCATCGAAAGAGTACTGTACGTGGAGAGGCTGACAGCTGGGTCCACGGCAGCCGCAAGGAAGTGCCTCCTTATTACGCGCAAAATAATTATTCCTCCACCTGTCGCTGGGTCCACGGCCACAACCCAGTTTTTTTGTGATTTGCCAAGTAAGTCGCTTTGTCAGGCCTGTTGGGCTGCAAATCTTTCAATACGAGGAGAGCTTCATTCGGCTGGCCGAGAAAATGGCCCATCAGTAATGAGAAATGGGCTGTACATTTTTAAAACACATCAAACCGGCAATTAGTTTAAAATATCTTTTTTTTCATTTCAAGATTTTAAATTACATTAATTTTTATGCGTGGAGAATTTGTTGTATTTTATATTGATATACATTAATTTTTAAAATTAGTTTGAATGTGAGTCGAAATTTCAGGATTAAAAACAGTTCGGACCGCACCAAAATATGCAAAATTTCGTTAATTTTTTAACCGTGGCCACAATATGGGCTGCAATGCTAACAAAAAGAATATGGGCTCCAAAAAAACCTTAAGAATTAGCAAATGCGCTGTAAATTATTAGAAATAATGGCAGATGGGTTGTATGCTGTTTTCCATAGATTTGAGGCTTTCCTAAAAAAAGGTTGACGCACAAGCAGTGACTGTCGGATGTCCATCGGACGACCGTCGTGCTTCTTCAATCTCTACTCTTCCTGCTCCAGCCGCTCAAACAAGCGCCGGCGGGACTGCCTGCTCCCTCCTCCCCGCGGCCGGCTGTGCTGCCGCGCAGGCCTCACCGCCCCACCGTACTCCCATCGCTGGCCTAGCCATCCCTCTACTCACCCACACCTGCTGTTATTCTCCGGCGACGGCAGACGAACCAGTAAACCCTCGTACAGTCGTACTCCCCTCCGCATGGGAAACAACTGCCGAGTCTTCCCTGCCTCCGTGTCGTTCCCTTCCTAGGCCTTGCCTTCGTCCACCGCCTTGGTGCTCTCGGCACGGCCTGGTCAACATGGTCAACGACCAACATGCATCTCAAGTGGACTGTATGTGGAGAGGCCGACAGCTGGGTCCACGGCCGCATGCAAGGAAATGCCTCCTTATTACGCGCAAAATAATGGTTCCTTCACCTGACATCAGGGACCCACCGAAAGGGCCTCTGTATTTCGTGAAAAAAACGTTACCGCCACTGACAGCTCGGACCCACCAGCTATATCTTCGCACGCAAGGAAGTGCCTCCTTATTACGCTCAAAAAAATGAATACCCCCTACTAGCTGGGACCCACCTTGGTGGGAGGCTGACTTGTGGGCCTACTAAGTTGATGGGGACGGAGGGCTTTGTCAACTTAGTCAATATTCATGATTCTAGCTCCAGTGACCGTACGATGTCCATCCAACGGCCGTAGTGCTTCTTCAACCTCTGGTCTTCTTGCTCCAGCCGCCCAAACCAGCGCCGGTCGTGCCTCGTGCTCTTAACTCCCGTGGCCAGCTGCGATGCGGCGGAGGCCTCACCGCCCCCTACTACTCCCACCGCTGGCCAGGCCATCCCTCTACTCACCCACACCCCATGTTATTCTGCGGCGACGGTAGCCTCACACCATAGCGAACCAGTGAACCCTCGTACTGCTCTACGCGTGGGCATCCACTGCCGCGTCTTCCCCGGCTCCGCGTCGTCCCCTTACTAGGCCTCGCCATCGTCCACCGCCCTGGTGCTCTCGGCACGGCGTGGTCAACGTGGTCAAGGAACAGCTTCCATCGGACATGGATTGTACGTGGAGAGGCTGACAGTTGGGTCCATGGCCGGAGCAAGGAAGTGCCTCCTTATTACGTGCAAAATAATTATTCCTCCACCTGACAGCGGGGACCCACTAGACGGTCCACCGTATTTCGCCCCCCTGACTGCTGTGACCCACCAGCTACATCTTCGCACGCAAGGAAGTGCCTGACAGTCGGGACCCACCTGGTCGAAGCGTACGTAGCGTTGTCATTCTGGTCGCGAACGTGTATGTACATATATACTGGTCGATGTAGAGGCGAGCACGTGTCGTAGTAGAGGCGCGCACGTAGCATGTACACATACGTACAGCGGCCAGGGTGCAAGAAAGAAAATACGGCAACGTATGTGTACATACGGGCGGGGTCTCGAATGCCTACTCGTGCATACGTACGACCAGGGCTCGTGTACATGGCTGGGTCGGAACGGAGAAACTGCGTCATTGTCGTGTTCATGGGGAGGAAACGGAATACGTCGTGTTCATGGGAAGGCAACGAAATGGGTCGTGTTTATGGGGAGGCAACGGAATGCATCGTGTTCATCGGGAGGGCTTGGACGGAACAAGCGATGGAAACGAGGCATGGCGTACCGTAGAACGAAGGAAACGGCCTTGTGTTTGACTGGTCGCGTTTGAAACGGGATCCTGTTCATCGGGAGGGGTCTGGCGTACCGCAAAACAGAGGAAACAGACCTCCTACGGTCGAAACGGGGGTCCTCTTGATCGGGAGGGGTGTGGTGTACCGCAAAACGGAGGAAACAGACTTGTGTTGGAGCGCTACGGTCGAAACGGGGTCCTGTTCATCGGGAGGGGTGTGGTGTACCACAAAACAGGACTCCACGGGATACTGTTCAACTCCACCGTCGACCTCCTCCAGCCTCCACGGTCTCCTGTTCATCTAGCCTCCACGGGCTCCTGTTCATCCAGCCTCCACCGTGTGCTACTCCATCGGCTACTGTTCAACCACCCCTCCACCGTCTACTGTTCATCCAGCCATCCACACCACGAGGTCCTGTTCAACCACCCCTCCACGAGCACCCC
>NC_057797.1:376800918-376818450 GCF_018294505.1 Triticum aestivum | reverse complement strand
CCCTCCACCGTCTACTGTTCATCCAGCCCTCCACACCACGGGGTCCTGTTCATCCACCCCTCCACAGGCACCCCTCCACCGTCTACTGTTCATCCAACCATCCACCACACCACGGGGTCCTGTTCATCCAGAGGCAACGCCAGCGCTCACTGTTCATCCAAACCCCCCCGCAACGCTCACTGTTCATCCCATCGATCGTCTTCAGTTAGCAGCAGTAGCGAAGGAATCACTCGATCGGGTTCAGTTAACATCCATCGATCTATCGCTCGGGTTCAGTAACGCATAGCCTGCAGTGCAATCGCTTGGGTTCAGTTAGAGCCCAATGCCTCGCTCGGGTTCAGTTAGAGCCAACGCCTCGCACACACGCACGTACGTGTATGAGAGAAACGCGCATCGCTCGGCCCCCGACCTCCCACCGTAACCGGGAACTCCCCAAAATTTTCCTCCCCCTCGCTTCTACCACAGATTTTTCCATCATGGACGGCCCAAAGAATGTCATGCAGCTGCGTCTCTGGCCTGCCTAGGACGAAAAGCCCATTTTCTGTCATGATTTTTTGTCATAGAAGTAGGAGCCCACCACATCTATGATGATACCGGGTTTTGTCACAATTATCGTCATAGAAGTGTCATATGTATGACATAAAAAAAATCGTTCGGCCCAAAATGTCACGGATGTGTCTTTTTTTGTAGTGATAATGCATGTAACCTACTCATACCAACATTTTAGTGCATTCCAAATGTCTATACTACCGCTGCAATTCGAACAAAATTTGAATTCGTTTCCCTATTTCAATAAGAATCTACAATCATGATTGTTGCCAACTTCAACCATCATAGTTTCCTTGCTATCCGCCAAATATAAATCAGATGGCCTATAATGCAGGATGGCAGGCACACCATCATCAACAACTCCGTTTTTTATAAGCGTAGAGATAAAATATATTAAATGTAGTATACCATGTTCATAACCACACCATGTGTATCACCGTTATATATATTCACACATCCGTCGGTTTGAAACTCTATGATAAATTCTTCAAATATCCGAATTCGCTTTTTATAATGAAGTATATATGATCTCTATTCGTCTTTTACACCCACACAACCCTCTTATCTTTGTAGCTAGTGCTAACTTTATCTTGTGCATGCACACGCCCGCATCCCTCTCACCCTCCCTCAGCATTCTCTAGCTCCATCGCGCAAATTCATCTTTTCACTTTAGGTCGTTCATCCACGGTGTGTGTAGGCCCCCCAGCTCCTTCTTTACAGCACACATCAATCGATATGCCTCTCTAGCTAGGTGTGCCTAGCACAAACACAAGCTTCCCCTCTTCTCTTGTCACCGTCCATGCCTCACTCCCACCACTCTTTTCATCGTTCTTGTACTCGCACACTCCTCCCCCTCGATATAGTATGCCTCTCGTACCACCTCCTACATGCATCCCTCTCTCTCTATCCTTCTCCTCGTGCCTCATTTGCTTCTAACACACACATGCATGTATACCGATCGATCTCCCAACATATACCTAGATTGACTTTAACTACCCCCCATCGATCGACGTACCTCACAAGTTCTCTCCTTTCTCTTACAAAGGGCGATTGATATTCCTATGTAGTTATGTCTGCTTACCACAGCCACATCGTCCCCCCTCATCATTTGCGCATGCCTCCTGACCCGTCTCTCACACCCACGTGCATAGACAACAAGCAGCCATCTCCTCTCTTATTGATATTGCGGGCATGCCCTCCGTTTGTCTAGCAAGCCTATCCCACCATTTGTTAGAAGCAACTCCACTACCACCCCCTCCAACACTCTAGCTATGTCTCTCTCCCAACCTTATTCATCTCCTGCACATATGCATGGATGTCGATCGATCTCCGTTAATGCATGAGGCAGATCGATCTCCTTAATACATGAGGTAGGCCTCTCTCCTCCACACATATACCAGCCATTGTACCTCTATAGTTAATTGGGCCTCCCTCTTCCCCCACCACACACCGATAGTCGAGCGCAGCAGGTAGGTATCCATGCCACAGAGACAAACTGCACATGTCCCATCTCATGTTCCAGTAGGCCAGCCACTCTATATCTTTGACGTGGGCACACACAAATTCGATGACACTCTTTATCGATCGCGCGCGCGCGCGCACACACACACACACAGACATCATCCCTCTCTTCGATTCTATGGACACCTTAAGCCGATGATACCTCCACTCTCTTCTCGTGGATCGCCCCTCTATATATATGTTATATCCAGGACTATTTCACACACATTGCATATGTTAAATTTTTTGATTGACCCCGCCCCCCACAAAAAAAAACTCTCAAGAACCCACACACTATATCTCTCTAGGTTTGTATCTCTCTCACACAACCCCACGTAGGTGGTGTATGTATACAAGAAGAGAATAGGTGCACCGTGCATGTAATCACGCTTCGTGCCCAGCCACACCCGTGCGGGTACACGGTGGAGCTCATTTCTTTATGAAATGGCAGCCCACGTGCTAATTTGAACGCCTGTAGCGGTTGTTTACCTAGGGAGGTCGTGTACCACGCGTGCACGAAACAAAGTTCGACTTGACGCGTTGCCGCATTATTTTTAAATAAAGTTATAGCGCTCAATGGCACATACACAGAATATAAAACGATTTTTATGGAGGAAAAGGTAGTCCGCTCTTCAGAGTATCTCACACAAGGCTCCGGTGGCCTCTCTCTCTCTCACCGTTGGTCACTGATCCGGCCACATCCCGTTCGCCGGGGGAAAGGGAGTGCGGTGGCTTCTCTCTCTCTCACCGTTGGTCACTGATCCGGCCGCATCCCGTCCGCCGGGGGAAAGGGAGTGCGGTGGCCTCTCTCTCTCACCGTTGGTCACTGATCCGGCCGCATCCCGTCCGCCGGGGGAAAGGGAGGAAGTGCATCATTTCTCTGTTCGACGGTGCCGAGGCAGCACCTCCCGATCTGCGGTACACGCCGTTCTCTCTGACCAAGCTCCGGCGCGGCAGGGCCTACGCCACCTGCTCGCAGATTCTGCCCACCGCCGCTCACCTAGTTACGTCCCAACGACCTCCAGGTATCCCCTCCGGCCTTGCTCCACTGCCCGTTTTCCCACGTCGCTGCATGTTGATCTTCCATAGTTCTTTGCCCAAAACGTAGCTCGTCCGGCGTACTTTCCATATTGCATTCTCGTCCTCACACCGTTTTAGACAAAGACAACCGTGCTGTTATCTTCCCTTAGGACAAGGAATATGCTTCTTTTTTGTCGTCGCATGTGTCATCAACTGTTATTGGGCAGTAATTGTTTCCTTTCTACCTCTTTTTTGCAAACAGGGCTATCCATTTCACCTTGTTGCTATTGCGACCTTTTGGTGAACTGCACAAATCACTTTTTTCTTAAGAGTGTTTTGTGCAGTTGTACTAAAATGTCACACGGGCAACGTCTCTACATTTCAGTGTGACTGCAAAAAGGGAGATTGGTTTTGCTCTATCCTCCTCATCCAACTCCGAGCCTAATCTTCTCCAACTAGTTAGTCTTAAGAGAGACTGCAAAGGTGACCGGCTTCTATTTGTGTGTTTATTGTTTCATCAGCAGTCCTCTATTATCGTAATAACACTTGATATCTTTGGAACAGGGATGCTCAGCTCTATTTTAGTGGAACTGCACAAAATGATCGGAATGTTGCATCCTCCAGACAGCTACTTTTTTTCCTAACATGCCATGTTGATTTAGACAGAGTTGGTGGGACGTTGCTGCCAATGAAAGCATGGATCAATTTTAATTTAACACCTTCTCACAACTTTGTCTTCAGTTGTGATGTAATTATTAGCTCTGATCTGCTAATAATTGACATGCATTAGCAAGGAAGTTAGTTTTTATTGTTTCCGAAAGAGCATCGATGGCAAGACACGCAAAACAAAAGCTGAAAGCTCACACCATTGTACAATTTCATGTTGCTGGAAAAATATTTGTATAGTACGTCAATTATGTAAACAAATGATGGAAGCTTGATAGCATTGCTAGAAGCCTCTTCATCATCCAGGTCCATGTGCCATGCAAAAAATTATACTCCTTCATTCCTAAATATTTGTCTTTTTACAAATTTCAAACGGGCATATTTTAGAGTGTAGATTCACTCATTTTGCTTCGTATGTGTACTCCCTCCGTTCCTAAATATTCTATTCGTCTTAACGGAGATTTCAACAAGTGACTACATGCGGAGCAAAATGAGTGAATCTACACTCTAAAATATGTCTATATACATCCGTATGTGCCAGTCCATTTGAAATCTCTAAAAAATACAAATATTTGAGTAGTCACTCGTTGAAATATCTAGAAAGACAAATACTCAGAAGTATATTTAAGAACCGAGGGGGTAGTGCACAACTGCAAGGGAGACTCAGCCCGGTCGTTGCGCCGCATTAATAGTGAGTAATGAGCAGTCAAATCATAAGCCCCACCTTTCCCACTTTAAGTTGCTCTGAAGAAGCAACCATCAATACGCTCTTCTTTGAATCCGCTCATACTACTCCATCCGTCACTGTTTGTACAGCGCGCTTCCGAAAAAAGAAAAAAAATCTGTGGGACCAAGGCGACTAGCGATCGGCCTGAAAAATAGAATTGATAGTTATAGCACGGCGTCTATTACTAGAGGGAATAATGCATACACACATGCATGTAGTGCTTCCACCCCGGGTACACACATGCATGCACTCCGTAGTAGTACAGTACATGGAGAGAAAATTGTGGACTTGATTGCGGTTACCACGCCCTAATTAATTGAGCATTAAACCGAACGCGTCTAAAGTCTCTCTGGTGGTGGAAATGCATTGAGAGAAATGCATCATAATGAAGCGCGCCCTAAACTATGACGGAGGGTGGATAGTATGAAGGTGCAAAACCAAGTACACGTACTACTGCGCTTGGCTCTTCGCCCCTTCGTGAAGTCGAACAATGATGGTACTCCACATGTTGGGTACTACAGTGTATGGCTCTAACAATCTGACACCGAATGGACTGACGCATGTCCACCGTGGGTAGGTTGCATTAGTCAAAAGGCGTAAGCGAGCTTCACCTTGTCCTGCAAGCTTCTCCTCATTCTACGAGTTGATGGGACACACCAAAAAGTAGTGCTAGTCCATACTCCCTCCTTTCCGGTTAATATGGCTTAATCTTTTTTACGGGTAAATGAGAGAGCTTTATTCATATATAAGCATTCTTAGGACGATCAGCCAAGACACTGGTCACTAGGAAGCGAGGTACCCCACAAAAAAAGAAGTAGGAAGCGAGGTATTTCATCAAGCTAACTCTCGGCCACATTCAAAGTGCAGCAAGCACGGTTCGCACGAAGATGCGCTGCAAGGTTTGCTGGCCTGTTTACATGCTGAATAACAAAAAAAAAGAGGAAATATTACTGAGCGCTACTATTTGTAACAGGATATGAGCCAGAACTAAGCGAGAATTGTGGCGAGTGTTCCATGCAATCAACTTCCATTATCACATGCGAGAACCCTCGAAGGGAACCAAATGTGTTGAAGATTACTTTATCACATTTTAAAATTATAATAAGAGTGCAGACGCTCCTCCATCCGGTTCCTAGTACTAGTATAGTACGTACCTTTATGGACTATAGTAGTAGTACTAGTAAACTTTGCGCTTGGCTGTTCGGGAAGTCGAACAATAATAACATTAGTAGTATAGTGTATGCTTCTGGCAATCTGACACCGAATTAACTGTTGCACGTCCACCACCTGAGTGAGGGACAGCTTGCATTAGTCAAAAGTTTCTCCTTGTCCTGCGAGCCACCGCACGCAAGCTTCTCCCGTCCTGCAGCCTTCTCCTCATTCGGCAAGTTGACGGGACACAGCAAAGTAATGCTAGTCCATGCTGCCTCCTCTCCGGTTAATATGGCTTAATTTCAAACGAGATAAATACACTGTCTGTCACTGTATATTTGTAAAAATACGGCCAGTGGACTTCATAATACGCTCATTGCGCTCAATATATATATTTTCCGGTGTTCATACAGTCACTAGCTCACCCTGACTGAGTATGTGTGTGCATGCACGTGTAGGTTGAGCACTTGAGCGTGACCGTGTGTGTTCCGTCGTGTGCTCGGACATGCATGCATTAGGGCGTCGCGCGCATTTTTTCATCCATGTGTATGTGTGGCTGTTGGATACACGTAGGGGGAGTACGTGTAGGGGCCACTAAGGAGCAGTCAAATCACACAGTAAGTTAGTCGGAAGAAGCAACCATGATTTCACTCTTGAATGACACGTCCACAATATAAAATGGTCGATATGGAGAGAAAAATAAAACCACTATATATACACTAGCAGGAGCCTAAGCTACAAGCCTGCTTGCTTAGGTTACTCTCTTCACAAGCATAGAACGATGGGCCTGATCCCGCAACTGGGGGAAGGGAACAATGTTCTGCGTAGACGCGGTCGACATCGACGAGGGAGAAAACCTCCAGTCGGTGCGTCCCAATCGGGGGTCACCGCGGTATGGGCCGTTGCCGCGTCCCAACCGCCCATCTAGCTACAGCTCGACGTCCCAGGTAGTCCATCTTCCTTTTGGAGCCGGCTTGCTCCACTGCCGTAGCTCCATCTCCATGTCGATCTTTCTCTACTTCTACCGGCTTCTACTTGTGATGAGTTTATGTCTCATGAACTAGTGCCAGTACTATTATTCTAATCACACTTCTTCAATATCTTTGCCATCAGGGATGCTCAGGTCGATTTTAGTGGAACTGCACAAAAGCATCTATTGGTTGTGATATGTGAATCATTGAGATGCATCAACATGCGTGTTAGTTTTCCTTTGTATTTGATGGAATGTTGTAAACGGGCAACCTTGGAGTAGGAATGAAAATGGAGTGGAAAAGTTTCCGTTTTCCCGGAGAAAAAATGGAAATGGAGAGAAACCAGCATTTCATTTCGTTGGATCGCGCCATCAAGCAAAACCAACGTTTAAATCACGTCTGTCGTGTTCGTGTCTCACCCTCCTCCACAGCTCGACCCCACACGGTCGCTTGGCATGCCACTCACCGCCAACCGAGTAGTATACCATAACTTTCCCGCCTTCTTGTCGATGGATCGCGTCATGGAGTACTAGCACTACTGGAAGAGATTGACGAGTTGGGGGAGGACAACTAGCTGTAGCACGGACGCCCAAGAACTTACTACTGGAAGAGATCGCACTTGTTGGAGCTGGCTATTGCGACCTTTGAACGCGGAGCAGCTGCGTGCACCCGGAAGCGGCACGGGCGACGCTCTCTTGGCCGGCGCGCCGCTTCAATGCCGGCGCCAATGAGAGGTCCCATCCGCTTTGGCCAGGCATGAATGAGGCACTGACCGTTTCGGGCGGGAAGCACACGCGGGTGATGAAGAGGGTTCGGGTTGGTCAGGACCGGCCGTGGCAGCGGTCCAGCCATGCGCAAACAAGAGATGGTGTACGGTAATATTGCTGCGTATATAATTAACAACGTAAATAATGTGCCAGTTGGACAAATATGATTAGAGATGGAGATGGAAATGGAATTTTACGTAAACACGGATATGCATGTCTATGTCTATGTGTGTGTGCATGGCGACTCTCGCGACCTAGAAGCGGGGGCGTGTTTTGATCGAGTTTTCTTTCTTGGTACGTTAGAAAATCAGTTTGTCTAATTCACATCTAGATGTTATTTAAGGATATCACATCTAAGCTCCCACAAGTATATAATGTAGCAACAAGAAACAAAAAAAAATAGGAAAAGACCACAAACAGAGTGGACAACAACTTATATGTGACATAACTATGTCACATCTAGATGTGTCCTAGACAGGCCCTTAAAAAATTGTCCGCCAGTTTTCGTTTCTTTTTTCCGGGAACGCGCGTATTCTATTTAAAACCACTGCTATGGAGAGATTTTTTTACTCCATTATAGCCTCTTGTTTGATAGAGTTTCTCGCGTCTCACTTTCTCACCCTCTCCATATCAAAACAAGATGACAGTGTCCACTCTATCCCTCTCCTCACCGGTGGTGACAGATCCGGCTGAATCCCGTCCGCTGTGGGAGGTGAGGAGGTGCATCATTGACGTTGTCGCCGTCGACGATGGAGGAAGCCGATGCGCACCGTCCTCTCGGAGCCGGCGCTGGCGCGGACGAAGATCCTCCGCGCCCTTGTTCGCTACCGTCGTGTGGGCAGATCCCGCCCGCCCTCCTAAACGACATCTCGCCCACCTGAGGTATAACTTCTTGTACTGGTCCAGCTCCCCAGGTCGCTGCGTGCGGGTTTTCTTCTATGCGACTACTCCCCAGCTCCCCATGCATAGTAGCTAGGGTTCGTCGGCTAGTCCAACATAACCTACTAGTACTATTATAGAGGAAATGCCACTCAAAAAGTTGTCCTAATATATGCCTCGGTGGAGGTATACATGTTGTTTCGACAAAAAGTACATGGTGGTTGTGCGGTCATTGTCCATATGGTGGTAGTACTATCACTGGTTAAATGAAGAAATGCTTTTTTTCTCGGGTATCCTAGTTTAGTTCCCATCAAGATAATTATGATGCTTCTATTTGTTGGTGTACTTTTCATTAATTCTTATTGACAATTGAGATGTTGTTGCTAACCCTTTTTTTATATTTTTGGAAACAGCGATGCGTGTCTCCATACCCGGGCATGTCTTCCTCAATTTTAGTGGAACTGCACAAAATTGGATGGCCATTGTTGTTCCGCCTCACTATCCTCTGCCACGTGGTTCGTCCTTCCTCGAGCTTGATTACTAAGAAGAAACAGACCACAGTGAGGATTTGTCGAACTTCTTAGGTGCCTCACCCAAACTTGATGCCAAATGGATGATGCATCACCACGATGACCTATCGATGCTCATGGTTGTGCCTCATGGTTGCGTCGGCTGGTGAAGCTGATCGATTTTCGCCGAAAAACAAGCTGTCTTCCATCAGTGCTCTTTGCTTGTTACGCACAAAGATGATATCCTTCGTCAGTTCATCTTGGTTGCGTTGGAGACGCAGTCGTCTTTCACGTTGGTGCAATTTTATCACACAATTGGCTACGAACCAAATGTTTCCTCGAAGAAGGATCGACGTTGGTACTAAGAGCATAGGTTTTGTATTGATTTCTAAGCCTTCTCACAACTTTGTCTCCAGCTCCCCCGTAATTTTATTTGTCCAGCTATTAACTTTTATTTAAAAAATGGTGTGGACTAAAAACCCGGATGGACGTAGTAGCCCTCCATTTTTATTTACTCCGCATATTAGATTTGACTGAAGTCAAACTTTGTAATACTCTCAAACCTTTCTGATAATTGAAATTAAATTTCTTTATTTGTACACACTCTCACACATTTCCGATAATTTGGCGCATGTGTGGTTGTTCACTTAAGGGAGGGTAGTGTACCACACATGAAGGACAGGAAGTGAGACCAGGACGCGTGGGCGTGGATCGTTAGTTCATCGGAAGTAGTACTAGTTTTCTTCACTGTACATTAAACAAAGAGTGTCGTTTCGTACTTACACAATTTAAAACGATTTTTATGGAGAGAATAAGAAAACCACTCCACTATATTTTAGTCATATACATGAGAGTACTATATGGACGCAACTTCATTGACTTAGTGCACCTGCCTTTGGATTTACGACAGGTGGGCCAAAAATGTGGCTGGCTCACCAATCATACAACCAAAAGCAGGTGCAGTGAAGGCACCGGAGCTCAGTCCGTAGTACAGTAGTATATATATAAGCGGGAGCCTCAGTGCTTGTTCGCTAGGGTTTGCACTCTCCACACGCTCGCCGCACTACATATATGTTACACGCTGGAGGCTCAGTGTTCATTTGCTAGGGTTTGCTATATTCACAGTCTCTCACCCTCTCTTCACCAGATATAAACAAGACTGTGTTGGCCTCTTGTCTCTCTCTCCTCCCTCATAGCTGGTGAAGGAGGCGTCCGTATCCCATCGCACCGGGAAGGGGAGGAGGTGCAGCGTTCACTCTATCGCCTTCAGCGAGGGAGGCAACCCACTGCCGGCTGCGCTGTTCTCTTTCACCCAGCGCCTGTGCGGGGGGGCCACCGACCCCTTCTTCCTCGTTGCCGTATGTAGTGTGGGCAGATCCGGCCTCCCGCCGCACTCTTGCCACATCCCAATGACCCTAAGGTATAAGTTTCTTTGAAACCGTCGTTGCTCTAGCTGTATGTGGGTCTTTTTCGATCTGTAGTCGAATCTAGGTCTTGGTTCAAAGAGGAAAGAAGGGTGCGGTGGGATGGAGCAAGAATCTAGGATGTGGTTCAATGAGGAAAGGAGGGGCGGAAAGTAGTATAGACTGGCTTATCCAGCCTCTTTGTAGGTCGAAAAGGGAAAAAGGGGGTAACCCAGTGTGCTTTGAGATGCTGTGCTACTTGTATTGGTACTGTTTTAAATAAATGATGAATTGATGCTATTGTATTGCTGTCTTTTCCCATTAAGTAGTGAACAAAAATGGGACCAACCCAGACATGATGCTTGTTGCTTTGTTACAACAAATTCAGCATCACTCCCTTTATAAGCCAGTAACTGATGCCACTCTCAGAATTAACTACAGAATCTTATTTCAAAACTGCAACACTTGTTAGGGATTGGCGGGATTACCATTTTTGTGGCCGCATGTTTTATCCTCCTTTATTAGCCAGTAATTGATTCCTTTTTTGCCTCTGTTCATACAGGGATATCTATTCAACTTGTTGCTGTTGTGACATTTTGCTTCGCTACGCGAAACACTTTGCTTGATTTCAGTGCAACTGCACAAAACGAGATTGGATTTCCTATTCGTGTTGGCAGATTCATACGTGATCTTGTGTGCGTCATGACAGGTTGGTACTTGCCTTCATCCACATGATCATGCAGTGTGTTTTGAGATGCTATGCTACTTGTATTGGTACTGTTTTAAATAAATGATGAATTGAAGCTATTGCATTGCTGTCTTTTCCCATTAAGTAGTGAAGAAAAATGGGACCAACCCAGACATGATGCTTGTTGCTTTGTTACAAAAAATTCAGGATCACCCCCTTTATAAGCCAGTAATTGATGCCACTCTTAAAATTAACTACTGAATCTTATTTCAAAACTGCAACACTTGTTAGGGATTGGCGGGATTACCATTTTTGTGGCCGCATGTTTCATCCTCCTTTATTAGCCAGTAATTGATTCCTTCTTTGCCTCTGTTTATACATGGATATCTATTCGACTTGTTGCTATTGCAACATTTTGCTTCGCTACGCGAAACACTTTGCTTGATTTCAGTGCAACTGCACAAAATGAGATTGGATTTCCTATTCGTGTTGGCAGATTCGTATTTTATCGTTGTCGGTCTCATGAAATGTCAGTACAGGCCTTCATCCACATGATTGTGAAGTGTGCTTTGAGATGTTGTGCTACTTGTATTGGTACTATTTTAAATAAATGTTGAATTGAAGCTATTGTATTGCTGTCTTTTCCCATTAAGTAGTGAACAAAAATGGAACCAACCCAGACATGATGCTTGTTGCTTTGTTACAACAAACTCTGCATCACCCCCTTTATAAGTAGATGGAAGCACATACTGTTGTTGCGCCCACTCTACCCTGGAACTGAATCTTAGTTCAAAACTACAAACACTTGTTAGGGATCGGCAGGAGTACCATTTCTGTTAGGGATCGGCCGGAGTACATGTTTAAGAAATGTATTGTTCAGATAATGTCTCTGTTATTATATATCAGTTATAGACTTACAGTGTTTTACAAATGGTACTATCCTGCTTTGTAGTTCTTTCTACATGTTTAACCAAGGTATTGTTAAGATAATGTCTCTGTTAAAATGAATCAGTCGCATTGTTTTAGGAATGATAATTTTCTGCTTTTTCATTCTTTATACATCTTGAAACAAGGCATTGCTAAGATAATGTCTCAGTTAATATGAATGAATCACACTGATTGAGAATTGCTACTCTCCAGCTTTGTTTCCCATTAAGATAAGGTAGATCAGTAGATGTTTTTCTTCCGGGAGTACAAGTCATCAACCGTTATTTCTCAGTAATTGTTTCCCTTATACCTTTTTTTGCTTACATGGATATCAAAATTAAAGCTTGGTTTTATTCCGACTTCGATTTTAGTTCAACTGCACAAAAGGAGCCAATGTGTCCAAGGCAAACTGCTGCATTACTGGGTCCAGTTGGTCGTTCCACTTTGCAAAAAGAAGCAGTCATTGTTTGCGTTACATTACAGAAGGAATGACCGAGAAGCTTTACAGAGTATTAGGCCTTCCACTATGTAGGCCAAAAGAGGTGCCAATTTCACCTTTTCTTATTTTGGCACCGAATCCCTCCATTGCTACAGCCGGTGCCATAAATATTAGACACCGGTGACATGACTAGTCTGCAGAGACCATTGGCAATTTAACAACACGTGGAGTGCCCTGGGCAAGAAGTGCCCAAACAAGTACAGGAAGCGACATGACTCCATGATCATAGGCATTACATATTTTGAATGGGAAAAGCTTGTCAAAGTTTAATCATTGATGTTAGCAAGAAGCGACATGACTCCATGATCATAGGCATTACATATTTTGAATGGGAAAAGCTTGTCAAAGTTTAATCATTGATGTTAGCAAGAAGCGACAGGACTCGACGATCATAGGCATTACATATTTTGAATGGGAAAAGCTTGTCAAAGTTTAATCATTGATGTTAGCAAGAAGACATTAGTTTAATATATTGGAATTGGAAAACCTTATAAAAAATTTGCTCATTGATGTTAGCCAGAAGACATGCATTTGATATTTTTGAGTGGGACGCCCTTGCTGTGAGCAGCGTCGAGTGTTTTTTCCTATTCTTGTGTTCAGTTTAGAAGTAAATAGTTACTCTGCTGAGATATTCCTGTGTTAAGAGTTTGTTCTGAATATTGTCTATGTTATGCCAGGCCTTGTGTTTGATTGCAAAGTTAAGCTTGTAATGTTGTGGCATGCGGCATCACGAGCTGTTCACTGTGCCTCCTGAGAATAATGCTTCGTATTGTTTTGCATGTCGATCTAATGCCAGTGATTTGCTAGTTAAGAAGATCATCCTCTTCTGTTGTTTCCGTGCTTAAGAAGTTCATCGTCTGATGTTTCATTCATAGCCTATACGACAAGTCGGGTAGGTTAGACGTGAAACCATATGATCTTCCGACCAACTCATGATATTAGGCCGTGATTGGATCGTCGTTTTCCAACCAAAACCGCTTGTAAAACCGACGCTTGTAAATTAAAGCCGATGGTCTCGGGCGAAGGCGCTTGGTTGGTCAATTTCGACTAGTAAAATATCAGAAGTACTAGACACACGATAAAAACGCTGAACGACACTCGGACGATTGCTAATCCAGCCGTTAGCTGCTGTTTCAGCCTTGCCCATGGATGGCATGATACGCACGTCATGCATGTATCGTCTGGTAATGTCGTCCATATAGCAGTGCTCATAAAATATACACTTGTCTCTCAAATTACACGCGTAACCCGCCGGTTTTACTTACAGACCTCGGGCCCTCGGTTTCATTACGCCTGTATTTTACGCGTTGTTTTCGATGACGAGTAAATTACACTTGTATGTTAATATAGGTTTGAAATAAACCAGAGCTCCCAAGCGCGGCCTTACCGTTTCATGCCGTCTCAATTTCTCAAAGGTGCTCATAGGTGTCCGATGATCCTGGCTTCCTGAATGAGTAGCGGGCGCTGTATCAGACCATCCGTAGGGCCCGCAAGGCCCTCTCCGTTGTGCTTCGAGTTGTTGCGCTCGCCATGGCGCCGAGAATTGTTAACATCGTCAACGAACATGAGGATTTAGGAGATGACTTTATTTTAACTGGATGACACTAGGGACCCACTAGGGCCATAGCCGTACGTACGCAAGTGCCTCCTTATTATGAACAACTATATTTTTTTGCTTTCTCCTGGTTTCCTGACATCACGGTCCCACACCATTGTCAACCTATGTAGTCAATATAAACGAGAGAATTGCACAAGGTGTGGCTGACAGCTGGGACCAAGCAGCTCGAGCAGTATTTGTGTTTTTGAGGCGTGAGCACTGCAGAGTTTTTCTTGGCGATGATTTCGTTGTTGTTCAGAGGAGAGCAAGGTATTAACTGGGCGGGTTGTGGCCCGTCTAGCCCAGGCCAGATATCCAGCCTAGATACTAATTATTTCAAGATGAAAATGGCTAGCCCAGCTATACGTCTTTTTGAGGAATACCCAGGCAAGGTCACCTTGTTATTCTCTGCCCCGCTGGGCTGCAAATCTTTCCTAGGAGGGATGCATTAGGCTTAACAGGAAAATGGGCTTTAAAAATTAATAAATGGGATGTAATTATAAAAACTGGGCAGTAACTACAAAAAAATGCACCAAACATGAAATTAGTTTATAAAATATTATTTATGGATTTTGAAAATCTTAAATTTTCATTGTTGCGCATGCAATGTTTCGTTGGATTTTTACGTAATACAAATTTATATTTAATCTGACTAGAAATTTCGGGATAAAAATATTTCAGAGCCCATCAAAATGTGGGAAATTTTATTGAATTCTGTCTTCAACGGTTGGTTGAAATTATTAATCATTGTCCTAGCTAGAAAATGGGCTGTACTTTTAACAAACTGTAAATGGGCTGTTGTAAATTCCAATAGAATTCCAAAATGGGCTGTACATTCTTACAAAACGCAAATGGGCTATAAGTTCTCTACCACACACTTGTGGGCCTACTAAGTGACGCGTCCCTTAAAAAAATAAGCTAACACGTATGCAAGGCTTTGCCAACTTATTATAGTCAACATACGGTTCTAGCAGCAGTGACCGTTGGATGTCTATCCAACGGATGTCGTGCTTCTTCTTCAATCTCGGATATTCTTAGCTTCGGCCGCCCAAAAAATGATTCCACCCCCTGACATCTGGGGCGCACCGTTTCGGAGGCTGACCTGTGGGCCTACTAAGTAGGAGCATACCAAGGGCTTTGTCAACTTAGTCAATAATAAACGTTTCTAGCTTCAGTGACCGTACGATGTCCATCCAACGGCCGTAGTGCTTCTTCAACCTCTGGTCTTCTTGGTCCAGCCGCCCAAAGCAGCGCCGGTCGTGCCGCCTGCTCCTGCCTCCCGTGGCCGGTTGTGTTGCCGCGGAGGCCTCACCGCCCCCATACCACTCCCACCGCTGGCCACGCCATCCCTCCACTCACCCACACCCCCTGTAATTCTACGGCGACGAAATCCTCACACTGCAGCCGAACCAGTGAACCCTCGTACTCCTCTCCGCGCGGGCTTCCGCTGCTGCGTCTTCCCCGGCTCTGCGTCGTTCCCTTCCTAGGCCTCGTCGTCGTCCAGACCACCGCCCTGGTGCTCTCGGTGCGGCGTGGTAAACGTGGTCAACGACAAACTTCCATCAGAAGAGTACTGTACATGGAGAGGCTGACAGCTGGGTCCAGGCGGCCACAGGGAAGTGCCTCCTTATGACGCGCAAAATAATTATTCCTCCACTTTACAGCAGGGACCCACCGAACGGGCCACTTATTTCGTGAAAAAAATGTTTCCCCCCTGACTGCTCATACCCACCGGACGGGCCAGCGTATTTCGTTAAAAAAACGTTCCCCCCGCTGCCAGCTCGAACCCACCGGAAGTGCCTCCTTATTATGCACAAAAAAAATGAATACTCCCCCTGCTAGCTGGGACCCACCATTGTGGGAGGCTGACTTGTGGGCCTAATAAGTTGACTGGGACAGGGGCCTTTGTCAACTTTAGTCAATATGAACGATTCTAGCTCTAGTGACCGTAGGATGTCCATCCAACGGCCGTAGTGCTTCTTCAACCTCTGGTCTTCTTGCTTCGGCCACACAAAGCAGCGCCGGTCGTGCTGCATGCTCCTGCCTCCCTTAGCCGGCTATGGTGCCGCGAAGGCCTCACCGCCCCCTACTATTCCCACCGCTGGCCAGGCCCTACGGCGACGGCAGCCTCACACCGCAGCCGAACCAGTGAACCCTCGTACTCCTCTCCGCGCGGGCTTCCACTGCCGCGTCTTCCCCGGCTCCCCGTCATCCCCTTCCTAGGCCTCACCGTCGTCCACCGCCCTGGTGCTCTCGGTGCGGTGTGGTCAACATGGTCAAGGAATGACTTCCATCGGACGTGGAATGTACGTGGAGAGTCTGACAGCTGGGTCCACGGCCGCAGTAAGGAAGTGCCTCCTTATTACATGCAAAATAATTATTCCTCCACCTGACAGCGGGGACCCATCGGACGGGCCACCGTATTTCATGGAAAAAACGTTTCCCCCCTGACTGTTGGGACCCACCAGCTACACCTTCGCACACAAGGAAGTGCGTCCGGGCAAAAAAAAATGATTCGCCCCCGTGACTGCTGGGACCCACCAGCTACATCTTCGCACGCAAGGAAGTGTCTGACAGTCGGGACCCACCTGGTCAAGCGTACGTAGCGTTGTCATTCTGGTCGTGAACGTGTACGTACATATATACTGGTCGATGTAGAGGCGCGCACGTGTCGTAGTAGAGGCGCGCACATAGCATATACACGTACGTACAACGGTCAGGGTGCAAGAAATAAAATACGGCCACGTATGTGTACATACGGGCGGGGTCTCGAACGCCTACTCGCGCATACGTACGGCGAGGGCTCGTGTCATGGCTGGGTCGGAACGGAGAAATAGCGTCGTCGTCGTGTCCATGGGGAGGCAACGGAATGCGTCGTGTTCATGGGGAGGCAAGGGAATGCGCCATGTTCATCGGGAGGGCTTGGACGGAACAGGCGATGGAAACGAGGCCTGGTGTACCGTAGAACGGAGGAAACGACCTTGTGTTCGACCGGCCACGTTTGAAACGGGTTCCTGTTCATCGGGAGGGGTGTGGCGTACCGCGAAACGGAGGAAACGGACCTCCTACGGTCGAAACGGGGGTCCTGTTGATCGGGAGGGGTGTGGCGTACCACAAAACGGAGGAAACGGACCTCCTACGGTCGAAACGGGGGTCCTGTTGATTGGGAGGGGTGTGGCGTACCGCAAAACGGAGGAAACAGACCTCCTACGGTCGAAACGGGGTCCTGTTGATCGGGAGGGGTGTGGCGTACCGCAAAACAGAGGAAACAGACTTGTGTTGGAGCGCTACGATTGAAACGGGGGTCCTGTTCATCGGGAGGGGTGTGGCATACCGCAAAACAGGACTCCACGGGATACTATTCATCTCCACCGTCGACCTCCTCCAGCCTCCACGGGCTCCTGTTCATCCAGCCTCCATGGGCTCCTATTCATCCAGCCTCCACCGCGCGCTACTCCACCGGCTACTGTTCAACCGCCCCTCCACCGTCTATTGTTCATCCAGCCCTCCACACCATGGGGTCCTATTCAACCACCCCTCCACCGTCTACTGTTCATCCAGCCCTCCACACCACGGGGTCCTATTCAACCACCCCTGCACGGGCACCCCTCCACCGTCTACTGTTCATCTAGCCCTCCACACCACGGGGTCCTGTTCATCCACCCCACCACGGGCACC
>NC_057797.1:376796246-376800593 GCF_018294505.1 Triticum aestivum | reverse complement strand
CTTCAGTTAGCAGCAGTAGCAAAGGAATCGCTCGATCGGGTTCAGTTAACAGCCATCGATCGATCGGTCGGGTTTAGTAACGCGTAGCCTGCAGTGCAATCGCTCGGGTTCAGTTAGAGCCCAATGCCTCGCTCGGGTTCAGTTAGAGCCAACGCCTCGCACACACGCGCGTACGTGTACGAGAGAAATGCGCATCGCTCGGCCCCCGACCTCCCACCGTAACCGGGAACTCCCCGAAATTTTCCTCCCCCTTGCTTCTACCACAAATTTTTCCATCATGGACGGCCCAAAGAATGTCATGCAGCTACGTCTCCGGCCCGCCCAGGACGAAAAGCCCATTTTCTATCATGATTTTTTGTCATAGAAGTAGGAGCCCACCACATCTATGATGATACCGGGTTTTGTCACAATTATCGTCATAGAAGTGTCATATGTATGACAGAAAAAAATTTCGTTCAGCTCAAAATGTCATGGATGTGTCTTTTTTTGTAGTGGTAGTACGCCAGCCTGCGAGAATACTTCTGCTTAAAGGAGCCAACAGCCCGTTCGCTTGCATGTGCCAGAACACTTAGATACGCGTCATGAATCTTCTGGTTGCAAAATGGGCATCGATAACCGCCATTCCAGGTCCTAATACGCCCGTTATGCATTCCCGCATAAAACTCCCTCGGGATTTGCCTCTTGTACCTCATATGGATATCTTCATCCTCGCTGTCCACATCGTTAGATAGCACCTATATAAATAGTAAAACAAATTTGGCATCAAATCAATGATTACATGTCGAGAAGTAGGATTAGGAATTTATGCCTATTTATTTATTCATATCCAAATATTATGGTTTGATTTTTAAGCACAGTCGTCTATGTACAGACCAATCTTGAAGAAAATAATGGCACAAACATATGTAGGTCATTCAAAATCAATTTTCAAGTCCTGGCTAGGAATTATTAGCACGAACACGAACCTTAGTCGGATTACTAGCAGAAATCATTTGCATAGATGAAACAACTAATCACTTATCACTTGTACCATTCAAAAAATCAATACACTACATGGATCTAACGAAAGTTACTCAGATTTCATGGATTGGGAGAACATAACCATAGGATTTCTATTCAAAAGGGGGAGGCAGGAGTAACCAGAGAAACCCTATGATCTATTTGACACATAAATGGGTATAAATGACTAACCAGCTGTCCTTCGTCGTTCGAGTCGTCGCCGGAGTGGTCGTCCGAGTCGTCGCCGGAGTGGTCCTCGGAGTCGTCGCCGGGGTTGTCACCAGAGTCGGTGTGGAACTCCGCCTCCGGCTGTGGAAGCTCGACGCTCTTGACGACATCAGGGTGCAGGGATAACTCGCCGGTGGTGACGGCAACCTATATCTCCATCTCCATGCCATGCTCCTGTGCTTTAGCAGCCCTGGCGTCGCCACTCCCTCCAATGGGGCGCTTCAGCGGCATCCTCATACACTGACGGCTTTGAGGACTGAGAGCGGCGTCGAGGATGCAAGCGGAGTGAGAGGATTGTGTGTGTGGCGTGGATAGAGGGTGCGCCGCTCGGGCGCACCATTAATATGGAGTAGTTGGAGTTGTGGGAGATAGGCGGGTGGCGGTCAAACCGATGGCTCACCTCCCGGTGAGCCTGTGCACCAGACTGCTGGCATGCCTACCAAAGTTTCACAGCTACTCGCACACCTCATGATGACACTGCGCATTGAGCACGCCTCCGTCAATTCACACACCTGCACGCACGCCTCCCGGTCTACCTGCATGGCACACTGCTCGCATGCGTCCCGTCAACTCACGCCTGCCCGCACGACACACGGGTCACGCGGCGGCACATATATAGTTTTTCTATTTGGATGATTAATGCTGCCGCTTTATTGCTTAACCGAAGCATGGCACATATCCATTGTTGGTATAATGCTCACGGTTTGAATATATAATTCGTTTGGGATATTGGTTCCCAGTTATTAAAAATCTGTCGTTTGTAATTAGATAAAGATTACATCAAAATTGGTCTCAAATTTGACAAAAAAAGTACAATGCCACTTTGTATTGGTGTCCATATGACAACACGATAAGTTTCATGAACTTCAAATAAGTTTAGGATGTACTAGAATTTAAATATCAAGATTCTCAATGTTTGAAATTTTTTGCACGGGGAGTAAACATGCACCCAATGAGAAACATGTGTTTTTGCAATCCATTTAGGTGCACTGTCACATGGGCATGTAGCTCAAATTTGATTTTTGCACATTATATCCGTGGAAAATCAATCAATTAATGTACTAAAACATCTTAATGATCTCTGTGATTTTTTTGAAATTAAAATGTACCTCCTTTGGTAACATATGTTCACCGCGGGATAATTGATTTAACATGCATCGTAGTTGCGGTGGATTCGCGGTGTGTGTGTGTGGGTGTGGGCGTCTGGGGGTGGCGGGTGGCTCGCAGTACACTACGAGTTGTGAGCCACCGTGTGGGTTGGACGTTTTGTTAGGCAGGCCGGTGCCACATTAGAGTCTTGAATTCGTTATTTAAAACATTACACAACCCTTTCATACATACATGTTTTGGCCACATGCAGTCGATCGTTGTCCTACACGACACTCGATACTCGCGTGTGACGCTTTTTGTGGGCCCGCGAGGTCGTCGTCCATCACTTTGACAAACAGCCAGGAGTGAGGTTAATTTGACCAGCAAGGTAGAATCTTTTTTGTTTGTGTTATGGTGGTATATGGTATGCGTCGAAAAGGTGGGAGGGGACTAGCATATATACGACACGTATGCGTTCGTGAACAAGTACACCTCACTCAGTGTCAGGACTTTTCGGTTTCCGAGGCACGTGCCACATCAAAATTGTGAAATTGGCTATTCAAACATCACACAACACCTCTTTGGGCCACATGCATGCACGCGATGGTTATCCTAGCTAGGACACTCACGTGTGACACTTCCATCTATGGGCCCACGAGGCCATCGTCGATGCATGCATGCATCACTTTGACTACATCGGGAGAGGTTAATTAATTTCACCATCGATGAGGATTCTTTTGGATTGTACATATTACGGTAGGAGCATATAGTATACGGTGAAGAGGGGGGAAGGGGACCATCATATGTAGTACGCTTGATGAACCTCGCTCTATGTGGGTGCATGGTTTACGGTTTTTGAGGCATGTGGCACATCAAAGTTGTGCATTTTTGGTATTCAACATATATATGTTTGGCCCACATGCAAAGCGGTGGTTGTTGTCCTCTCGGACCCACTTAATAGGTTATCAGCGATATCGATGTTTTCCATCTGTGGGCCCGCTTGGTCCATCACTACTTTTTGCCTCACAACACAAGAGAGGTTAATTTGACATAGGAGGGGGTTACTTTTTTGCTTGTAATACGGTATATATATAGGTCATGCTCTGGGATGACATGCATGATACAGTTTGAGCACACACACATGCATGTGTACGCATGAATCCCTCCCATCGAGTCGAAGTGGCTAGTACAATGAGATGTCATGAACCGATCTCGCTCTGTGTGGGGAGATAGTGTACGATTTTTTATGCACGCACCACATCAATGTTGTGAAATGGTATTCAAACATGCATGCACGCATCACCTCCATACATATGCATGTAGTGGTTGCCTTCGAACAGTACACTCCCTCGCGTGGTTATCGGCGACAAGCCTATATATTCGTGAGCCACGTGGACATCCATGATCACCTTGACCGACAACAAGACAGGTTACCATGGCGGATTCTTCATTTGGTTTGTGTTATCGTAGTATAGGTCATGGTGAGATTCAAACCTAATTAAGTTTGAGCGCATATATGCATGCATGAATCCTCGTCCTGGGCTTGAAGTGTGGTGTAACATACATATGCATCGTGAACCTAACCCTCACTCGGTGTGGGGATTTCTAGTTCGAAATCACGGTGCCACATCAAAGTTGTTCCATTGTTACTCAAAACACACCTCTCCATACATATGTTTGGGCCAGACACGTGTTGTGGTTGTCTTCGGGGACTAGCTACTTGCGTGATTATTGGCGAGCTAGCCCATCTCCGGGGTCTCATGGACTGCCATCACTTTGACCAACAACGAGAGAGAGATTGTAGGACCATGGTGGATTATTCTTGGTCCGTTTACCGATCCATCTTGGTGAGAGATGCCTCTCTGGCCCGCCGACTGAATGTGTGTGTGTGGCGGGGGGCTGCTACTTCGCACTTTGCTAGGTGAACCTCGGTTGGGGGGCATGTATTCATAGCTTAGGATTCCCTTCGTGGCAACACAAGGGGGGATGCTGCTAGCTGCTACTTCACACTTTGCTAGGTGAACCTCGGTT
>NC_057797.1:376795161-376795978 GCF_018294505.1 Triticum aestivum | reverse complement strand
CATGCATTCATAGCTTAGGATTCCCTTTGTGCCGACACGAGGGATGGGGGCTACTAGCTACTTCACACTTTTCTAGGTGAACCTCTGTTGGGGGGGAGGGGCATGCATTCATAGCTTACGATCCCCTTCATGCTGGCACGAGGGGGGGGAAGCAATACCGTGCGCTTTGCGAGATAGGTGCCACATCAAAGTTGCATTTGGTATTTGAAAATCAAACCACACTTTTCATACATAAATTTGGTCCACATGCAAGTGTGTTCGTGTTCTGACCCTCTCCCGCGTCACTTTTCACCAAATTTATGAACATTAGACAAGTCAATGACGCAACAGACATGGTTCACTCAAACTAACCGTGTGCCACGCCGGTGCCCTGTCACGCACACATCCGCAAAGTACATTGGGCTCCACCAGGATTCCCCTCTCAAAAATATCTACCCGCCTGCAGCTTTTTTCTATTTGATAACACACAGTTATTGTGTTTCAACCGTGTGGGATGTTTCTTGTTCGCAGTCCTGCCTGCATCCCTAGAAAACATCTACCCGCCTCGAGGGTTTTTTGTTCCATAACACACGGTTGTTATCTCCGGACCGTGTGTGATGTTTCTTGTTCCCAATCCTGCCGGCATCCCTCGAAAATATCTTCCCGGCTCGAGGGTTTTTCTGTTTCATAACACACGGTTGTCATCCCCGGATCGTGTGCGATGCACCATCATCAAAATTTTCAATAGCCCCGGCATTTCACTCCCGCGTTTGACACCCATGTAGTAAAATTTTCAGTACCCGAGTCATTTCCTCAAAAAAAACCCGTCCCTCTCCAC
>NC_057797.1:376777393-376794833 GCF_018294505.1 Triticum aestivum | reverse complement strand
CGCTAGGCCTCCATTGTCAGCATCTGCTGGTTTGCCAGTCCAGCTTACCCACTGATCTCCATACCCAGGCCGCCCAGAGTTTCTTAAATGGTGCCTGCCAAACACCCCCTTTCCCACAGATCTCCATCCCCACCCCCACTCTAGAGCATCGTAGCCTAAGCCCGGCTACGCTTCTCATGGAGCTCGAGGAGCGACTGGCCCAAAAGAGGTGTATCGCGGTCTCTTCGCCCGACGTCGCCGAGGAAGCGGATGACCATTACTGGCGGCAGGCAATCAAGTAGCGGGCTAGAGTATGCGGACATGTCTCGACCGCCGGCTATGACATCGAGGTCATCGACAATGACGACCTGAGGCGGGCTATGTTACAGGTTAAGTGGCCCATCCCAACCCCTCGGGTTCAACCGCCGTCGATCTCATCCATGGACCCGCCGCTGATCTCCTCTGGCTCGTTGTCAACAATTTACCATCACTACAAAAAAAGACACATGCGTGACATTTTGGGCCGAACAATTTTTTTTCTGTCATACATATGACACTTCTATTACGATAATTGTGGAAAAACCCGGTATCATCATAGTTGTGGTGGGCTCCTACTTCTATGACAAAAAATCATGACAGAAAATGGGCTTTTCATCCTGGGCGGGATGGAGATGCAGCTGTATGACATTCTTTGGGCCGTCCATGACGGAAAAAACCGTGGTAGAAGCGAGGGGGGGGGGAATTTTGGGGAGTTCCCAGTTACGGTGGGAGGTCGGGGGTCGAGCGATGCGTGTTTCTCTCATACACGTACACACGTGTGTGCGAGGCGTTGGCTCTAGCTGAACCCGAGCGAGGCGTTGGCCTCTAACTGAACCCGAGCGATTGCACTGCAGGCTACGCGTTACTGAACCCGAGCGATCGATCGATGGCTGTTAACTGAACCCGATTGAGCGATTGCTTCGCTACTGCTGCTAACTGAAGCCGATCGATTGGATGAACAGTGAGCGTTGTGGGGGGGTGGATGAACAGTGAGCGGTGGCGTTGCCTCTGGATGAATAGGACCCCGTGGTGTGGTGGAGGGCTGGATGAACAGTAGATGGTGGAGGGGTGCCCGTGGAGGGGTGGTTGAATAGGACCCCATGGTGTGGAGGGCTGGATGAATAGTAGACGGTGGAGGGGTGCCCGTGGAGGGGTGGTTGAACAGGACCCCGCGGTGTGGAGGGCTGGATGAACAGTAGACGGTGGAGGGGCCCATGGGGCGGTGGTTGAACAGTAGCCGGTGGAGTAACGTGCGGTGGAGGCTGGATGAACAGGAGCCCGTGGAGGCTGGAGGAGGTTGACGGTAGCCCGTGGAGGCTGGAGGAGGTCGACGGTGGAGATGAACAGTATCCCGTGGAGTCCCGTTTTGCGGTACGCCACACCCCTCCCGATGAACAGGACCCCCATTTCGATCGTAGCGCTCCAACACAAGTCCGTTTCGTCCGTTTTGCGGTACGCCACACCCCTCCCGATCAATAGGACCCCGTTTCGACCGTAGGAGGTCCGGTTCATCCATTTTGCGGTACGCTACACCCCTCCCGATGAACAGGACCCCCGTTTCGACCGTAGGAGGTCCGTTTCCTCCGTTTTGCGGTACGCCAGACCCTCCCGATCAACAGGACCCCGTTCCAAACGTAGGAGGTCCATTTCCTCCGTTATGCGGTACGCCAGGCCTCGTTTCCATCGCCTGTTCCGTCCAAGCCCTCCCGATGAACACGGCCACGCATTCCGTTCCGACCCAGCCGGTTGGCTCCCACGCGTTCCGTTTCCTCCCGATGAACACGACACATTCCGTTGCCTGCCCAAGAACACGACGCATTCCATTGCCTCCCCATGAACACGACGACGACGATGTTTCTCCGTTCCGACCCAGCCATGTACACGAGCCCTGGCCGTATGTATGCGCGAGTAGGCATTCGAGACCCCGCTCGTATGTACACATACGTGGCCGTATTTTCTTTCTTGCACCCTAGCGTTGTACGTACGTGTACATGCTACGTTCGCGCCTCTACTACGACACGTACGCGCCTCTACTATGACACGTGCGCGCCTCTACATCCACCAGTATATATGTACGTATACGTCCGCGACCAGAATGACAACTCTACGTACGCTTCGACCAGGTGGGTCCCGACTGTCAGGCACTTCCTTGCCTGCGGAGAAGTAGCTGGTGGGTCCCAGCAGTCAGGGGGCGAATCTTTTTTTTCCCGGACGCACTTCCTAGCGTGCGAAGATGTAGCTGGTGGGTCCAAACAGTTAGGGGGAAACGTTTTTTTTTGCGAAATACAGTGGCCCGTCCGGGGGGTCCCAGCTGTCAGGTGGAGGAATCATTATTTTCTGCGTAATAAGGAGGCACTTCCTTGCCGCGGCCGTGGACCCAGCTATAAGCCTCTGAATGTACAGTCCACGTCCGATGGAAGTCATTCCTTGACCATGTCAACCACGCTGCGCCGAGAGCACCAGGGCGGTGGACGACAACGAGGCCTAGGAAGGGGACGATGGGGAGCCAGGGAAGACGCGGCAGTGGAAGCCCGCGCGGAGAGGAGTATGAGGGTTCACTGGTTCGGCTGCGGTGTGAGGCTGCCATCGCCACAGGGCTTGGCCAGCGGTGGGAATAGTAGGGGGCGATGACGCCTCCACGGCAGCACAGCCGGCCACGAGAGGCAGGAGCATGCGGCACGACTGGCGCTGCTTTGGGCCGCTGGAGCAAGAAGACCAGAGGTTGAAGAAGCACTACGGCCGTTGGATGGACATCGTACGGTCACTGGAGCTAGAATCGTTCATATTGACTAAAGTTGACAAAGGCCCCCGTCCCAGTCAACTTAGTAGGCCCACAAGTCAGCCTCCCACCATGGTGGGTCCCAGCTAGCAGGGGGAGTATTCATTTTTTCGTGCGTAATAAGGAGGCACTTCCGGTGGGTCCGAGCTAACAGCGGGGGGAACATTTTTTTCGCGAAATACGGTGGCCCATCCGGTGGGTCCCAGTAGTTAGGGGGGAAACGTTTTGTAAATAAGGTGGTCCGTCCGGTGGGTCCCTGCTGTCAGGTGGAGGAATAATTATTTTGCGCGTAATAAGGAGGCACTTCCTTGCGGCCGCCTGGACCCAGCTGTTAGCCTCTCCTCGTACAGTACTCTTCCGACGGAATTCGGTCGTTGACCATGTTGACCACGCCACACCGAGAGTAGCAGGGCGATGGTCTGGACGACGGCGAGGCCTAGGAAGGGGATGACACGGAGCCGGGGAAGACGCAGCAGTGGAAGCCCGCACGGAGAGGAGTACGAGGGTTCACTGGTTCAGCTGCGGTGTGAGGCTGCCGTCGCCGCAGAATAACAGGGGGTGAGGGTGAGTAGAGGGATGGCGTGGCCAGCGGTGGGAGTGGTATGGGGGCGGTGAGGCCTCCGCGACATCACAGCCGGCCACGGGAGGCAGGAGCGCGCGACATGACCGGCGCTGCTTTGGGCGGCTGGAGCAAGAAGACCTGAGGTTGAAGAAGAACTACGGCCGTTGGATGGACATCATACGATCACTGCAGCTAGAATCGTTTATATTGACTATGTTGACAAAGCCCTTGGTACGCGTCAACTTAGTAGGCCCACAACTCGGATTTGGCAGAGAACATATAGCCCATTTGTGATTTGTAAGAATGTACAACCCATTTTTAATTCTAATGGAATTTACTACAGCCCATTTACAGTTTGTTAAAAGTACAGCCCAACTTCTAGCTAGGACAACAATTAATAATTTCAAACAACCACTCAAAACAAAATTCAGAAAAAATTCCCACATTTTGATGGGATCCGAAATATTTTTATCTGAAATTTCTAGTCAGGTTAAATATAATTTCAAATTAAAGTTGTATTACGTTAAAATCCAAAGAAATATTGCGCGCGCAACAATAATGAAATTAAAATTTTCAAATTCAAAAATAATATATTTTTCAAACTAATTATGTGTTTGGTGCATAGTAACTGTCCAGTTATTACAATTACATCCCATTTATTATTTCTTAAAGTCCATTTTCTTGTTAAGCCTAATGCATACCTCCTAGGAAAGTTTGCAGGCCAACGAAGCGGAGAATAACAAGTTGACCCAGATATTGTGTACAACTGTCGGCCCAGTTGCATTGCTGATGTTGAAAAAAAGGATTGTGTAGTACAGTACAACCTAACATGGTTACTCAGCCCACATTTAGCGACGCCGGAAAGGCCCAAACAAGGCTTATGTACAACTTTTTGAAGTCATTGAGCTCAATTAATAACTTAATAAAAAAGTTAGATTATAGTGGAACCTAATTAAAAGCTGTCGCGAGCAAATAAATAATTCAACGGGTCCCACTTGTGCGTGTGTGTGTGTGTGTGTGTGTGTGTGAGAGAGAGAGAGAGATAGAGAGAGACCCATCGGTCGATGCTTGTAAATACATCTTTCAGCCATATGCATTGCTGATGCTTAGTAAAAACTTATATAGTTGACACAATCATATAGAACATCATAGCACACTGAACTTGCATACAAAAATTTCATGCAGGCGGCACAATCAGGATGGAAGGAGTGGATCGCTACGGGAAGGGCTATGTTGAAACCAACGAAGTCGTACATAACGGTTCATCGTTTTTATCAATGACGGGGAAATATCTTGAATGTTGTGCAAAGAAAACAGAAAGACAACACAATAAGTTCTGCTAGCACATTAAGTTGACGTACAACCCTTTCTAAAAAAAGTTCAGGTACAAAATTAGAACATGTCACAATCAAATGTACTGGCATATTAGTGCTTCACACCCATAGCTCGGATTTAACTAGTATCTGACAAGAATCAGTTGTTACCTGAAATTAGAGCACATCTAGGCAGCCAGCCCTGCCTCTTCTCCCAAAGAAGTAGTGGCCTCCGCCGTGCGATGGAGTAGGCCCTGTGCCATCCATCCTTCCGAGCAACATGGGGAAAGTCTAACGTTGACTCCTGTAATGGACGTCGTCGACGGACCCTGGCACCAGCGGCGACGGCAGGACTTCGATTGATGGATTGACCACTTCTTCGACATGCACGAACACTTGATACAGGTACATCCCTAACGTGGTCCGTGGTGGCCTTGGTGGCGATGAATAGTACAACCCCGGTTCCTGCACTGGTATCTCAACACCAATCACCTTCGGTATGGTGGACGGCTTCTTCATCCATGCCATAACCGTCAGAGCCCAGCTGTCTGGAGGAACAAACATACTTACGAGCTAACCTCCAAGGTCGTTGATAAGCTCGTTCATGGACTCAGTGTTCCAAGCATGTCGAGGCATGCCGTGGAAGGTAAGCTTTGTTAAAAACTCAAGCTCAGAGGGCACCGAGCCCCATCCTGGTGCCACCGATCAAAGTTCACCAGCGCGCCATTGCAGAACAAATGCCGGGAAGATTCGAACACACGACTGCAGTCGAAAGTTGTCCGAAACCTGACGAAGAAATCAGCCAGTGGCGGACATACTTCGATGGGCAAGTCACTTATTTGGATGTCGTGCGCAATGCCAAGAGCTTTGACAAGGTCGTCCGGCAAGACGGGAGGCCGGTCGCCATTGATGGTTACCATCAACACTTTTCCGGCAAACTGGTCGTCAACTGCCGCCATGCCACTGTTGAGCGACAGCACGCAGCGACCGAAGGCAGGACGGACCTCAGGATCTCCGGCTCGGAGATCTACGTTGACCGGCGACATGATAGTGCGCTTGAGTACAGGGAGTACAGGAGGGGGATTTGGGGGAACTGGAGTAGGAATCGAGATTCCAGAGGTGGGGGAGGGGCGGGAGACTGGGGATGAAAAGGTAGCATGAATTTCGAGCACACGCCAATATGCTATCGGCGCGCAAGCGCACGAAAACACTGGTGACGCCCACATGTCGGCCTGAGAGTCCTTATTCTTTATTTTTTGGAGAGCCCGGCCTTTTTTTTCAGGATCTTTTGAGAGCCCGACCTGAGAGTCATAATTGACCTGTTTGGCATTGCGTTACTACTTGGCCCATATTCAGCGACACCTCACTGGCCCAAACAAGTGTACATCATTGAAAAGACACTGAGCTCAAATTATATAACTTGAAAAAAGGAGATATACTCTGAACACTGGAGAATGGTGATGCCCTCATTTAGCCCACCAGTAGTTCGAGACAATAAACAGTTCGAAACAACGATATATACAACATTCAAACACTGACTAGTGACTACTACTGACATAAACATGAAGACATGATAGTTCGTAAGAAGTCTTGCTACACCACCAAAATGCACCCATCTGCAGTGCTCAGACTCTCGTGATCCAGACGAGAATGACATTCTAAACAGAAGCAACTATTACATAGTAAGAGTGACATAGACGAGGATTTCCAAATGACAAGGAATATGCATAACGAAAGAAAGAACTACCCATCCAGAACCAGCAGCAAAGACAACAAAGTCATTCGAAGAGATGATCCAACACCATCATAATTTGCAGCCCCGCTTCAGCGACCAGTGATCCGGAGACACCAGTACTCCACCGTTTCGATGCAACAACCCAATTACCTATCAACCTGAAGGCTTGAACCACATCATTGCCTGCCGTAATTGAGACATCCAAGGATCAAAGTTAATCAGGATGCCTTTGTCATTCTCACCTTCTTTTGGTTGCAGGTTGTATCGTTGACAATTAGGGGAGTTTGCTCCTGAACTCCTAGGGCTCGCCATGTAGACACAGTTTTCCATAGCAAACAGAGCCTCTCTGCCATCAAGGTCCTTGCCAACGGTGATCTCCTGGTTAATCGGATAATTGAGTTCGAGAAACAGAGAGTGTGAACCAAGGCTGTTTACCCGCCTCCAACTAAAAAATCCTAAAGGCCCCAACAAGCTGGTATCCTGTTCATAGACGTAACAACCATTGTCCGGGTACTCACGTATTACACGGTGCTTGTATACAGTGGGGTTTTTGCAATATAACTTTTCCGGCTCATGTGTCCGAATGATCATCAGTCTTTTGCCGTCATCTGATCGAGCGAGGAACCAGTTTTGCTTCTCTGTTTTTGGCAAAGGTGGTGTGATTACAAAGGGCTGTAACTGTAGGGACACTGCATCATATCAAAAAGGACAGACATTGTTAATGTAAGATCAGCATTGTTCAGAGTATGAGTAGGATAATGCAAGAAACAACATTGATATGTCCCTGTTGGAACTGGGAGGAAAATACAGGGAAATGTATACTGGGTTCGAAAATATATAAGTGCCATGCATGGTTATACTCATGTTATCTCGCAATCGATTCTTCACAGGAAACTACCATGTCATGCATGTTATGTAATCATGTTCTGTCCTCACAAACAAATTCTTCAAGGTAACTAACAGACCATGCATTGTTATATACTCGTGTTCTGTGGGAAATTTTTTTGTGGGGATATTATTCTAGCCATTGATTGCTGAACGGTGAATATAGGTATGTACACATGGTAAGCATTGCAGGATTTCACTACTTCCAAATATAGAGTTCTCCATATGCACATTTACTTCCCTAATGTATGGTTAGATGAAACCAACAGTGTGGTGCATGTTTCTACAATCTTCTGCAAAACATGGTCCGTCCAACTGACGTAGTAATCTAGATGACTTGGACCGCGATGGTAATACTCTATATTATCCAACGGAGGAAGGATAATCTCATGGGAGGTCTGGAAGTTCACGAGCACCAACTTTTTACCATCTTCTCTGAAGGCAGCCATCCAATGGGAGTTCATGCTGACCCAGTACATACCTGCGAAGAAGTTTCAGGCGATGGTGATCGGATCAATGTTGAGGGAAATGATGTACGGCGACCCACTACATACCTGCAAAGAAGTTTCGGCTAATGGAGATCGGATTGAAGTCGAGGGGCATCATGCAAGCCTCCATATCATGGTGAGCCAATCTCGCAAGACCAGATAGCAGCAAGCGGGGTGTCTTGAAAAGCTTAGGCCTCGCTTCGATGATTGACATGTGCATGTCCCTCGAGCATGCAGCCAGCCGCAGGGTGCTCAACATATCCATACACGAACAACAGAGGTCGAGGATGTCACTGGGGAGATTGCTCCAATCGTGGCTCATATGGATGCTGCGAGGTTCGCGTTCGGTCATGGTGGAGTTTGGAAGGGGGCTTGATTTACGGGGGAGAAGGATGTCAGTGCTGGAGCGGCTAGCGAGGGAATAGTGGTACTGGGGGAGGCGAGTGAGGTGACGGTACACAGGGGCATAGTGAGATGGAGACGAAGACGAAGACGGAGAAGGAGATGGAGATGGAGTGGTGCTATGGGAGCGGAGAGGGAGACAAGGCGAGGCGCCAATGTGCTGTACAGCAGCGGTGACAGACTGCACAATGCACAGGGTGAGGCTGACTTTGGTAACCCAAACACGCCGCCTGGACTAGTGTCAGGCGCAGGGTGTTGTCACTTCACTGTGAGGACCGGATGAATAGTATTTTGACCATCAAGTGTACCACAGTTCTACTACTACTACTACTACTACTACTACTACTACTACTACTACTACTACTACTACTACTACTACTACTGCTACTACTACTATTGCTACTACTACTACTACTACTAGTAGTAGTAGTAGTAGTAGTAGTAGGAACATGAGTACTCCAGTATTGTATAGCGGAAATAGGTCTCCCGTGCTAGCATGCATGTTCACTTCATCATTCAGGTATCATCCATATTGCGAGCAGAACCAAATTCTCGTGCATGCCCAATCAACACCCTGCCGCGATGTATGCAGTGGTCGTTCTGGTGCATCAAGGGTGGCATGCAGATCATTCCACACTTGAGAAGAGGAAAAATGGAAAGGTAGAACGCGGCAGCAGAGGAAGAGAACGCTGGCTAACGAGGCTGGGAGGGGATCGAGCAGGAAGTTAATGCTCCACGCCTAAAGGTTTTGGGAAAACCTGATTTTCATAAGGTGACTTATACTCACCTAAACGGAGGGAGTATTCCTTAACCAGAGAATGTTGTGTCTCCCACTCACGCTCTCAAAAAAACTATGACACATTTTTTATCTGTTTGCATAGGTCCCACCTACCAGGAAGGATGGACACGTACACGAATATGTATGACTCATCAGTCTACCCGCTTAGCCTTTTCATTTAGTCTACCTAGCCGTCTAATCAACTGCCTGCACGCCACCTCTCCCATTTACTTCTCCATCAGGAACCGATTCTCCTCGGCTTCTTCACCTCCCCTTCGTCTTCATTTGCATCCAAACCCCACTGCATTCACATTGTTTTAACCTCTTTAAATAATCATCTACTACTTCAGTTAGACTAGCCATCTAATCCTAATTCTCCAAACCTCTTTAGATAATCATCTACTACTTTAGTTAGACTTGCCATCTAATCCTATCACTGCCTTGCCCTGCCTTTCCTTTGCTGATAGGTGGGACCCACGCTTATGGGTCCCACAGGTCAGTCAGAGAATGGTAGGATTGTTCGCGTCCGGGGATCCTCATCCCCACGACGTGCCCCTCATCCCTCTCGGCCCATCGCTCCTTTGCCTTTGTGTGCATGACATGCGGGTCAGCTGAACTGCGGCGACCATCAACTTTCTACCACAGACACACCCGATTGGACGCGGTTTGCCTGCTCCGCTGCTGTGCTCCGATCTGTACTCCCGCACCATCGAATTTTCATCCAGCGGATGTGACACATTTCGTCCCGGGCATCAATCCTCAGCTAGAGTACTTATGTACTACAGGTAGTACCCGCCGGTGTGGCCATCTACACCTCGTAACGCCCCGACGCCCAGCTGTGGCACCCTCGCCATGGCCACGCCACCACCGGCCGGTTCATCTCGAACGAGTGAGTCGCAAACCATGCCACCACCATGAGAATGACATGTGGGCCAGCCGCATTTAAGGTCCGCATGTCATTGACTCATAGGCCGGGCACTAAGCCACTGAAGTTCGGTCCCGTGGGCCCTGAGAGGGAAATGTAACTCCAGCGGCAGGCATTGTGGTGCTCCCGCAGTACAAGCTCGTGCCACAACTAGAATTTGTTTCTTACTACCACCAAGTAGTACTAGTAAGGTACACGTGCATTGCACGCATGAGATTCTAGTGGTTTGTGCATTATGCTTCTACATGTGGAGCTTTTTGGATTCTAACATGTGGCAAAATCTGGTGGAATGTAAGGTTAGGCAAGTTTGATTAACTTAGGTGAGTGTTTGGTTCAAGCCACACCTTAGGCAAGCCACACTAAGGCCCCACATGACATACACATAGAAAATGTGGCAAGATTCCCTTTGGCTTGCCAACTTGTGGCTCTCATTTTGAAGAACTAATAACTTTGCGTAAGCTTAGTTGTGGCAAAGTTAGTCATGAATTAAGTTCAACCATGGAGTCTTCTAGATTATACATGTGGCAGAATCTGGTGGATGATATCCAACGGCCAGTAGTGCTCGGATTTGCCATCTTTGTACCATCGGATTGGCTTCATCCAACGACCAACTTTCAAATGTTTTCACACACTATATAGGGGGTATAGATATAGATGTGCCGGTCCATTGCAATGGATCCAAAGTATATCTATTTAGTGGAGTGCACTCTAAACACATTATCTATTTATTTTTCTCTAACCTTCCGTAGCCATGCAACCAAGCCACATAAGCTTCATGGGTGCCCCCACATCATATTATTCATACTACGTTGATTGAAAAAAAGATAAATCACCCAAAATAAGATCTTCCCATTTTTTGTTCCTACGATGCTATGGCGTGCACCTACCTACTAGTTGTATAGTGGTAGTACTAGTAATATAGTATTAGGAGTACAAACTTGGTACTAGTAGGAGTAGTACTAGTACGGAATGCTCCTACTCTATCAACGAGCCTCGTCTGACACCAAATTTCTTGGCTTCCGTGCTACAGCTAGATCTTCCCCTCGTTTCTGTTTTCCAACCCGGCAACGGGCGGGGTGTCGTTTTGCTCAACGGCGGTCCCACATGAAGGTGAAAATGCTAGGCAACAAGCCTTCCCTAAGCTATGTGTCATGCTGGACGGGCCGTGTTGTACTCCCGATTCCCGGGCGTGTGGGGGTGCGACGCGAATGCGGCATGCCTTTTCCTTTTACCAGCAATGTGCCCGTGCGTTGCGACGGATCCAAAGTAGTAGAATAGTAGTATTTGTTCACAAACTTGAAAGAAATCACTATTGTTTTGATATACTCCTAATATATTACTCCCTCCATACCTAAATATTTGTCTTTTTTGAGATTTCAAATGGACTATCACATACGGATTATATAGACATATTCTAGTGTTTCTAGCAAGATGCCCGCGCGTTGCACGAAGTTGATGGAAAAGGTAAGCACAACTTATAAATTGACGAATGGAGTACTAGTTACAGTGATGCATATAATTAAGCAAAGGGATCGCACATGTTGGTATTGACTGGAACGAGAATGCAACAGCATAATAAGAATTAAGGCCACGATGATGCGATAGCAGTGGTGGTTACTGAAGGCAAGAAGAAAGATGGATCCACGAACGTACGACCTCCTCCTCCTCAACTTAGTGCGCCGGGGTCGAGGAGCGGCGGCTTTTGTGGCGAGGTCGAGGTGCTTCTCAGCAAAGGCATCCATGGCTTCCAGCCGGTTGAGGAAGGCCAACGTCGTAGCGTCCTCACTGGCCTTGTAGATACCGATGTACACGATTTCCTCATACACATGGATGTGTAGGTCGACGAATTCTTGCAGGGTGAGGCACCTCGCGGCTAGTGCTACCTCCAGGTGGACATTCTTCGTGGCGTCGGCGGGTAGTTGCAGGGCCACCAGTGCTTGAAAGAGGTTCTGGCCATGGAGGCCGATTAGGGTGGCAGGCAATGAGGAGTACGGGCGTGCGGGCTGGAGGAGTACGGGATGTCATCCGTGAGATTCTTGAGGACGGTGAACTTGTTGCTGGTGGCAACGATCATCTGATCCAACTGAGAGTCGTAGTTGGCGTCGACAGCGGCCATCCACCAGCCGGTCTCCAACACCGTCTGGAGACGATCCTCGGCGCCATGCCGCAGGCCGGCGTCGTGGACCATCTGGCGCAGCCGCTGGCCGCTCACGCGCATCGCCGCCATGGGTCTGGAGTGAGCTCTTTTGCGCTTAGTGTAGGTGCTTAGGCAAATGCTTAGGTGCGTACGATGTGGTAGATGCATTGGAATGGAGGGGCGCCTTTATATGAGGGCAATGAGGGCAAACTGCGTTGCATTCACATCGTGCAGCCTCTTTTCCCGGACCTCCTCCCATTACTTCCCTCATGCATTAATTGAAGGAGGATGCATTGGCCGTTCAACATATCGGGAACCGCTACTCCCTCCCTCGTCTGCATTAAAGCCGTATCGAGAACTGCGCCGCCCGCTGTCAAATCGAATACTCCCTCCTTCTAGGTGAGTATTAAGTCATCTTACGAAAACCAAATAATAAAAACATAGGCGTGGTGCATTAACTGTCACGTTGTTTCTTATTTTTTGACATAAATAGAGGAATCAACCAAGAAGAGATGTGGGGCTTGTATGCTTTTAATGACTTGAGACTATCAAACATGACATGCAGTGGTCAGTTCGTTGCACAAGAACAAATACAACCCACATCATCACACACACATCTTATATAGCATCACATCCAATGCCTATAAAAGATGAATGAGACCAAATTATATCTCATCTAGATGAGTTCTAGCAAAACTGTATTAATAATACTTAGTACTCCTGCGCCATGTATCATATATTAGTATCATGTAGTATTTTACTTATTTATGAGGTATCCAGATGGCACTGCATCGCCAAGAACAGAGGGTAACATCAAAATTATGGACTACTTTTTTGAGAATGTTGGTAAGGTTCGGTCATAGTCACGTGTTGAAATCTCTAAAAAGACAAATACTCCCTCCGTCCGGAAATACTTGTCATCAAAATGGATAAAAGGAAATGTATCTAGACGTATTTTTGTTTTAGATACATCTCTTTTTATCCATTTTGATGACAAGTATTTTCAGACGGAGGGAGTAGAAAACAGAGTTGGTGATGATGGTGTGCGTGCCATCCTGCAATATAGGCCGTCGGATTTATATCTAATGGATAGGAAAGAAACTATGGAAATTTTGCAAAAATGTACCCACACGTCTCTCCACGTTCACAAATAAGGCCTTCCCTCGTTCAACCTTTTCTCTCACAAGATAAACTACTCATACAAATGCATCTTGAGGTGTCCATAGAATCGAAGAGAGGGATGATGTGTGTGTGTGCGCGCGCGATCGATAAAGAATGCCATCGAATTTGTGTGTGCCCACGTCAAAGATATAGAGTGGCTGGCCTACTGGAACGTGAGATGGGACATGTGCAGTTTGTCTCCGTGGCATGGATACCTACCTGCAGCGCTCGACTATCGGTGAGTGGTGGGGGAAGAGGGAGGCCCAATTAATTATAGAGGTACAATGGCTAGTATATGTGTGGAGGAGGAGAGAGGCCTACCTCATCTATTAAGGAGATCGATCTACCTCATGTATTAAGGGAGATCGACTGACATCCATGCATATGTGCAGGAGAGGAATAAGGTTGGGAGAGAGACATAGCTAGAGTGTTGGAGGGGGTGGTAGTGGAGTTGCTTCTAACAAATGGTGGGATAGGCTTGCTAGACAAACGGAGGGCACGCCCGCAATATCAATAAGAGAGGAGATGGCTGCTTGTTGTCTGTGCACGTGCGTGTGAGAGACGGGTCAGGAGGCATGCACGAATGATGAGGGGGGACGTTGTGGCTATGGTAAGCAGACGTAACTACATAGGAAGATCAATCGCCCTTTGTTAGAGAAAGGAGAGACATAACTTGTGAGGTACGTCGATCGATGGGGGGGGTAGTTAAAGTCGATCTATATATATGTTGGGAGATTGATCGGTATACATGCATGTGTGTGTTAGAAGCAAATGAGGCACGAGGAGAAGGATAGAGAGAGAGAGAGGGATACATGTAGAAGGTGGTACGAGAGGCATACTATATCGAGGGGGAGGAGTGTGCGAGTATGAGAACGATGAAAAGAGTGGTGGGAGTGAGGCATGGACGGTGACAAGAGAAGAGGGGAAGCTTGTGTTTGTGCTAGGCACACCTGGCTAGAGAGGCATATCGATCGATGTGTGCCGTAAAGAAGGAGCTGGGGGGGCCTACACACACCGTGGGTGAACGACCTAAAGTGAAAAGACGAATTTGCGCGATGGAGCTAGAGAATGCTGAGGGAGGGTGAGAGGGATGCGGGCGTGTGCATGCACAAGAGAAAGTTAGTGCTAGCTACAAAGATAAGAGGGTTGTGTGGGTGTAAAAGACGAATAGAGATCATATATACTTCATTATAAAAAGCGAATTCGGATATTTGTAGAATTTATCATAGTGTTTCAGACTGACGCAGGTGTGAATATATATAACGGTGATACACATGGTGTGGTTATGAACATGTTATACTACCTTTAATATATTTTATCTCTACTCTTATAGAAAAACGGAGTTGTTGATGATGGTGTGCCTGCCATCCTGCATTATAGGCCGTCCAATTTATATATGGCGGATAGCAAGGAAAGTATGATGGTTGAAGTTGGCAACAATCATGCTTGTAGATTCTTATTGAAATAGAGAAACGAATTCAAATTTAGTTCGAATTGCAGCGGTAGTATAGACATTTGGAATGCACTCAAATGTTGGTATGAGTAGGTTACATGCATTATACATCAAGCAAAAATATTTAATCGGACATAACATGGATTCATACTCCCTCCTTCCATCTATATAGGGCGTAATGAGATTTTTAAGACCGCCTTTGACTATTGACAAGATTAATAGTACATGACACGCACAATGTGAAAATTATATCATTGAAAGAACCTTTCACAGACGAATTTAACGATGTGCTTTGTGTAAGTTGCATGTCATATATCATTGCTCTAATATTCGGTCAAAGTTAGCATCGAAAAATGCATTAGGCCCTATATAGATGGAAGGAGGGAGTAGCTTTGAATAGCATTTGTATAGTAAAACGGGGCAAGACTCTCTCTTTGTGTGGTGTGAATAGTTTTATTTTTTTCGTTTTCTTTTTGGTTGAGGGAAGTGCGAATTGATTTGGTACGTACAAGTACAATATTACTACATGTTAGGCTTGTCCCTAAAATTTAACCCGCGTCTTGTTATATCCCAAAAATTTAGATATCGTGCTCCCAAAACTGGCGCCTTCACAACCCGCGCCTTGCTATCCTGAAATTACAATGCGCGCGAAAACTCCCTCCAGCTGCCAAATCCCGACACGTGAAATCCCCCTTCTAACCCTAAGCCGAAAGGGCCGCTAGTTCAAATCGGTGGGGGGTACTTTTGTAACACACCCTACATTTTGGACAAGCGCGTCCCTAAGTCATGCTTCACCCCTACCATCGCCCCCTTTTCGCCATTCGAAATCCCAGGCCGCCATAACCTCTCCGCTCCAGCCGCGAAACCCCACCCTCCTCTGTCTGCCACGTCACCGCTGCCCAGCCGGAGCCTCTTCCCCGACGATGTCATCCACCGCACCAGCTCGACGTCCCTTGTCCACCTCCCCGGATGAGGATCCATCGTCCATCTCATTATCCCGCCGGTTCAGCCGACCCGTCCTCCACCTCCGAGGAGCTGCTCTGACGATCGCCTCGTCTATCGTGGCTGCTCCATCCCCACAGCGCCGCCTTAACCTGCTCCACCGGAATCGCAACATCCTCACCGACTCCTCAGACGAAGCCGAGGCCTACTCGGAGCCACCAAAGAGGTTGTACACTCATCACATCGCACCTTCTCCTCAACTCGACCTCCCGATGCCGACGGTGTTCCATCCCGCACCCCCATTGTAACACCCCGAGACACCCGCTGGTGGTCGTTACTCCTGGTAGGATCTAGATTGGCCCCACAGATCAATACTAGTCTTTTCTGCGCACTTTGTCCTCACTCATGCGCACCCGGGAGCAACTTCTTGGTCAGTCACCCATCTTGACACTACTCCAAGCTAAGCACGCTAAACTTTGGAGTTCTGTCCGAATGGGCTTCCGGAAAAGAAGGAATTCCTTATTGATATGAGTAGTCTATCATCCCTAATAAGCTAGGTCATCACATCCATGGAGCAGCTACCTTGAAGTCGGCGCGCGGGCGACATCTCCACGGCGGCTCTCACCCAGTGCGAGGCCCCTTCGGCGGCGGCGTCCATGCCAGCCGGATCTGCTGTTGCTACTCCAGCTCTTGCTCGCTCGCTCGCACTGCTGCTGCTGCTCCGGCTCTCGCTCGCTCGCTCGCCCAGCTGCTGTTGCTGCTCTCCCCCTCGCTCGTGCTACTGCTCTACTCTGATTAAGCCACACTTCAGTCGACTGAATCGACTTTTGGGTCAGTCGATTTTCAGGGGTTGGGGGGGCTCGCCGGAGTTAATGAGGAACCACCCGCAGCAGGGACGGGGGCTCGCCGGAGAGGTACCCCACTATCTATCTTAGGGTTCAGGGTGGGGGCAGGGGGCCCAGAGGGCTGGCCGGGGCGGCGGTGACGAGTTGTTTTGGGGCGCCGAGGCGGCCCTGGGGCCGGCGGTTCAGCCGGTAGTGGCTGGCGGCTCAGGGGGGTGCAGGTTGAAGATGAACTGCAGGCCCTCCCTAAACTACATGTCAAGTGCCTCTCTGCTACCATTGCGTTTAGTTTCGACAGTAGCATTCAGATTCCATAGTAAATTTCAGTTTCGAATGTTAAGTTCAGAGTCAACAGTTTTTACCTCATCTGTTGTAGTCAGGTGGTTTTTGGTGATGTTAATTTTACATCGATTTTACATCATCTATTGGAGATGCTATTAGAATCCCACTTGAGAGTGATGATGTCTGTCTTGTGCTGCTTCAGCCTTGACGTCTTACGGCTCACCGGAGCTGTTCCAACGACAGAACGATCCATCACAATAGAGCAGTGCCCTGAACGCCGTCTATAGATTCCTCAGATCTTCCTCCACACCTCCGACAGCCACCTCTGCCTCAACTGCTTCAGCGACCAACCGAATGATGCTGAGGTCGACACGGCTACGGTAAAGAGGTTGTACACTTGTTGCATCAATTATTACTATACATTCACGTCGATCCATTAGGGCTATTTTGGTTCAACAGAAAAATGTCGATCCACTCGTTGTTACCATCACTCTAAATTTCTGCATGCTCTCCTTACATAATCTCACCATATTTTTTCGTATGGATGTCAGATATTGTACACAGTCATGCTGAACATGTAGAGAAAAAGAGAAGAGTTTTGCGCGGCAATACAATGTCATGCAGACATCGCTCCATGGTGGGTTCAATGGCAAACCCTCCCCACCCCTCTCCTGATTGTTATCCAGAGGAAGATATCTGTTCTGAGGCGGATTCAGACGCCGTTGACCACTCCTATTT
>NC_057797.1:376771316-376777174 GCF_018294505.1 Triticum aestivum | reverse complement strand
TGCTCTACCTTGGCATGATGATGTTAGTCATATCATGCATATGTTGCCTTGCAGTGCCTACTTTTGACATCATATATGTCATCTTCTTAGTTTAGACATCTTCTGTAATGCCACCTGTTTAGTTTCTATACCATATATGGGAATTATGTAGTTTCATGTCTTTTAGCCAGCCATAATATATGTGAAATGTGCAATGCCATCCTGTTTAACCAGGCATCATATATTTGAATGATATCTTGCCCATCCTTTTCTTCATTACATTTCCATTTGTCGACAATGTTTGTACATTAAACTACTCTTCCTGTGAATCAGCCATTTGGGTGGGAGATGGAAAAATCTAGAGTGAAAACAAGGCCTTCATAGCAGACAGTGCTACTTGTCGAAGCAAATCTCTTGTTGGGTCTCGATTGCTCCTCAGATATGGATTCAGAGACAGATGACCAGTCCTATTCCCCCACTGAGGTGTATGCTCTAACTTGGCACGGTTATACTGCTCATATCATGCATATGGTGTCTTGCATTGCATAGTTTAGACATCATATACACAATATTCAACACCATGTTCTTAGTTCAGACATCATATCGAATGCCCTCTGTTTAGCATATAAATCACATATGTGAATTAAATGATGTGATCCTAATTACTTAGATAAAATGTAGGTGAATTATGTCATGTGATCCTGTTTAGTTATTCATCATATCTTTGAATTATGTTATGCTATGCTATCCAGTTTAGATAGACATCATATATGTGAAATTATGTTATGCTATCCGTTTTAGTTAAACAATATACATGTCAACTATTTCATGCCCTCTTTTTTCCACACTATCTAGTGCATCTGTCTCTCATACAATGTCTGTACATTCAACTATGTTTCCTGTTTATCAGCCATTTAAATTGGAGCGGGTGATGCCAGTATCTAGCATACTAAAAACATGGTTTTCAAATAAAACAGTGCTACCTCTTGGTGAAGATACCACCCCGGTTGTACATGCACAAGAACCAACGCTACCACACATAACCCAAACTCTCGCAGATTGTACCCCTACTGCGATGGACAGAGAACCAGCTTCACCCAATCTAACCACAACCCCAGCCAATAGTAACCCAGTTCCTGTTGACACAGCACCATCTCCACCACACATCTCCCAAACAAGAGCAGTTAGTAAGGCAGCTCCAGTGCACAAAGGGCAAGTACTATCACGGTGAACCCCAACTCCACCAGTTAGTACGCCTATTCCTGTGGAGGAAGCACAGCCAGCTAGTCGTACTTTAGCATCTATCGCATTTGATGTTGTTAAATTGTATGTGCGTATCTTCACATCTTGGAAATATTATACTGAAGATGAAGGAAAATGCCAGTTGCAGGTGTTTGTCCAGGAGTTATGTGTAAGTAATGTTATTCATGGCAATTACTTTGATTCGTCCCATACATCCTACCTCCATGATGGTTATAATACAGCAAATTTTCCCATTTTTCTCTATAGAGAAGGACCGATTTGGAAACTCAGGATGAGGTAACCTGTGCTAATACCTCTGTTTTCTTCAAGAATGGTTGGTGGTAGTATCGGAATTACCTGAAGAAAACGTACTTCACCGGCAAAGAAACTCATCAAATTCCCTTACGTTCTCCTGAGACACATTTACTAGACGATGACTGGGAACGCCTTGTTCTGTACTTGTCCCAAAATTTTCCTCCCCCTTGCTTCTACCATAGATTTTTCCATCATGGACGGCCCAAAGAATGTCATGCAGCTACGTCTCCGGCCCGCCCAGGACGAAAAGCCCATTTTCTATCATGATTTTTTGTCATAGAAGTAGGAGCCCACCACATCTATGATGATACCGGGTTTTGTCACAATTATCGTCATAGAAGTGTCATATGTATGACAGAAAAAAATTTCGTTCAGCTCAAAATGTCATGGATGTGTCTTTTTTTGTAGTGGTAGTACGCCAGCCTGCGAGAATACTTCTGCTTAAAGGAGCCAACAGCCCGTCCGCTTGCATGCGCCAGAACACTTAGATACGCGTCATGAATCTTCTGGTTGCAAAATGGGCATCGATAACCGCCATTCCAGGTCCTAATACGCCCGTTATGCATCCCCGCATAAAACTCCCTCAGGATTTGCCTCTTGTACCTCATATGGATATCTTCATCCTCGCTGTCCACATCGTTAGACAACACCTATATAAATAGTAAAACAAATTTGGCATCAAATCAATGATTACATGTCGTGAAGTAGGATTAGGAATTTATGCCTATTTATTTATTCATATCCAAATATTATGGTTTGATTTTTAAGCACAGTCGTCTATGTACAGACCAATCTTGAAGAAAATAATGGCACAAACACATGTAGGTCATTCAAAATCAATTTTCAAGTCCTGGCTAGGAATTATTAGCACGAACACAAACCATAGTCGGATTACTAGCAGAAATCATTTGCACAGATGAAACAACTAATCACTTATCACTTGTACCATTCAAAAAATCAATACACTACATGGATCTAACGGAAGTTACTCAGATTTCATGGATTGGGAGAACATAACCATAGGATTTCTATTCAAAAGGGGGAGGCAGGAGTAACCAGAGAAACCCTATGATCTATTTGACACATAAATGGGTATAGATGACTAACCAGCTGTCCTTCGTCGCTCGAGTCGTCGCCGGAGTGGTCGTCCGAGTCGTCGCCGGAGTGGTCCTCGGAGTCGTCGCCGGGGTTGTCACCAGAGTCGGTGTGGAACTCCGCCTCCGGCTGTGGAAGCTCGACGCTCTCGACGACATCAGGGTGCAGGGATAACTCGCCGGTGGTGACGACAACCTATATCTCCATCTCCATGCCATGCTCCTGTGCTTTAGCAGCCCTGGCTTCGCCACTCCCTCCAATGGGGCGCTTCAGCGGCATCCTCATACACTGACGGCTTTGAGGACTGAGAGCGGCGTCGAGGATGCAAGCGGAGTGAGAGGATTGTGTGTGTGGCGTGGATGGAGGGTGCGGCCGCTCGGGCGCACCATTAATATGGAGTAGTTGGAGTTGTGGGAGATAGGCGGGTGGCGGTCAAACCGATGGCTCACCTCCCGGTGAGCCTGTGCACCAGACTGCTGGCATGCCTACCAAAGTTTCACAGCTACTCGCACACCTCATGATGACACTGCGCATTGAGCACGCCTCCGTCAATTCACACACCTGCACGCACGCCTCCCGGTCTACCTGCATGGCGCACTGCTCGCATGCGTCCCGTCAACTCACGCCTGCCCGCACGACACACGGGTCACGCGGCGGCACGTATATAGTTTTTCTATTTGCATGATTAATGCTTCCGCTTTATTGCTTAACCGAAGCATGGCACATATCCATTGTTGGTATAACGCTCACGGTTTGAATATATAATTCGTTTGGGATATTGGTTCCCAGTTATTAATAATCTGCCGTTTGTAATTAGATAAAGATTACATCAAAATTGGTCTCAAATTTGACAAAAAAAGTACAATGCCACTTTGTATTGGTGTCCATATGACAACACGATAAGTTTCATGAACTTCAAATAAGTTTAGGATGTACTAGAATTTAAATATCAAGATTCTCAATGTTTGAAATTTTTTGCACGGGGAGTAAACATGCACCCAATGAGACACATGTGTTTTTGCAATCCATTTAGGTGCACTGTCACATGGGCATGTAGCTCAAATTTGATTTTTGCACATTATATCCGTGGAAAATCAATCAATTAATGTACTAAAACATCTTAATGGTCTCTGTGATTTTTTTGAAATTAAAATGTACCTCCTTTGGTAACATATGTTCACCGCGGGTTAATTGATTTAACATGCATCGTAGTTGCGGTGGATTCGCGGTGTGTGTGTGTGGGTGTGGGCGTCTGGGGGTGGCGGGTGGCTCGCAGTACACTACGAGTTGTGAGCCACCGTGTGGGTTGGACGTTTTGTTAGGCAGGCCGGTGCCACATTAGAGTCTTGAATTCGTTATTTAAAACATTACACAACCCTTTCATACATACATGTTTTGGCCACATGCAGTCGATCGTTGTCCTACACGACACTCGATACTCGCGTGTGACGCTTTTTGTGGGCCCGCGAGGTCGTCATCCATCACTTTGACAAACAGCCAGGAGTGAGGTTAATTTAACCAGCAAGGTAGAATCTTTTTTGTTTGTGTTATGGTGGTATATGGTATGTGTCGAAAAGGTGGGAGGGGACTAGCATATATACGACACGTATGCATTCGTGAACAAGTACACCTCACTCAGTGTCAGGACTTTTCGGTTTCCGAGGCACGTGCCACATCAAAATTGTGAAATTGGCTATTCAAACATCACACAACACCTCTTTGGGCCACATGCATGCACGCGATGGTTATCCTAGCTAGGACACTCACGTGTGACACTTCCATCTGTGGGCCCATGAGGCCATCGTCGATGCATGCATGCATCACTTTGACTACATCGGGAGAGGTTAATTAATTTCACCATCAATGAGGATTCTTTTGGATTGTACATATTACGGCAGGAGCATATAGTATACGGTGAAGAGGGGGGAAGGGGACCATCATATGTAGTACGCTTGATGAACCTCGCTCTATGTGGGTGCATGGTTTACGGTTTTTGAGGCATGTGGCACATCAAAGTTGTGCATTTTTGGTATTCAACATATATATGTTTGGCCCACATGCAAAGCGGTGGTTGTTGTCCTCTCGCACCCACTTAATAGGTTATCAGCGATATCGATGTTTTCCATCTGTGGGCCCGCTTGGTCCATCACTACTTTTTGCCTCACAACACAAGAGAGGTTAATTTGACTTAGGAGGGGGTTATTTTTTTGCTTGTAATACGGTATATATATATATAGGTCATGCTCTGGGATGACATGCATGATACAGTTTGAGCACACACACATGCATGTGTACGCATGAATCCCTCCCATCGAGTCGAAGTGGCTAGTACAATGAGATGTCATGAACCGATCTCGCTCTGTGTGGGGAGATAGTGTACGATTTTTTATGCACGCACAACATCAATGTTGTGAAATGGTATTCAAACATGCATGCACGCATCACCTCCATACATATGCATGTAGTGGTTGCCTTCGAACAGTACACTCCCTCGCGTGGTTATCGGCGACAAGCCTATATATTCGTGAGCCACGTGGACATCCATGATCACCTTGACCGACAACAAGACAGGTTACCATGGCGGATTCTTCATTTGGCTCGTGTTATCGTAGTATAGGTCATGGTGAGATTCAAACCTAATTAAGTTTGAGCGCATATATGCATGCATGAATCCTCGTCCTGGGCTTGAAGTGTGGTGTAACATACATATGCATCGTGAACCTAACCCTCACTCGGTGTGGGGATTTCTAGTTCGAAATCACGATGCCACATCAAAGTTGTTCCATTGTTACTCAAAACACACCTCTCCATACATATGTTTGGGCCAGACGCGTGTTGTGGTTGTCTTCGGGGACTAGCTACTTGCGTGATTATTGGCGAGCTAGCCCATCTCCGGGGTCTCATGGACTGCCATCACTTTGACCAACAATGAGAGAGAGATTGTAGGACCATGGTGGATTATTCTTGGTCCGTTTACCGATCCATCTTGGTGAGAGATGCCTCTCTGGCCCGCCGACTGAATGTGTGTGTGTGGCGGGGGGCTGCTACTTCGCACTTTGCTAGGTGAACCTCGGTAGGGGGGCATGTATTCATAGCTTAGGATTCCCTTCGTGGCAACACAAGGGGGGATGCTGCTAGCTTCTACTTCACACTTTGCTAGGTGAACCTCAGTTGGGGGGGTGGTGGTTGCATGCATTCATAGCTTAGGATTCCCTTCATGCTGACAC
>NC_057797.1:376768705-376770930 GCF_018294505.1 Triticum aestivum | reverse complement strand
TGACACGAGGGAGGGGGGCTGCTAGCTACTTCCCACTTTGGTAGGTGAACCTCGGTTGGGGGGGCATGCATTCATAGCTTAGGATTCCCTTTGTGCCGACACGAGGGAGGGGGGCTACTAGCTACTTCACACTTTTCTAGGTGAACCTCTGTTCGGGGGGAGGGGCATGCATTCATAGCTTACGATCCCCTTCATGCCGGCACGAGGGGGGGGGAAGCAATACCGTGCGCTTTGCAAGATAGGTGCCACATCAAAGTTGCATTTGGTATTTGAAAATCAAACCACACTTTTCATACACAAATTTGGTCCACATGCAAGTGTGTTCGTGTTCTGACCCTCTCCCGCGTCACTTTTCACCAAATTTATGAACATTAGACAAGTCGATGACGCAACAGACATGGTTCACTCAAACTAACCGTGTGCCACGCCGGTGCCCTGTCACGCACACATCCGCAAAGTACATTGGGCTCCACCAGGATTCCCCTCTCAAAAATATCTACCCGCCTGCAGCTTTTTTCTATTTGATAACACACGGTTATTGTGTTTCAACCGTGTGGGATGTTTCTTGTTCGCAGTCCTGCCTGCATCCCTAGAAAACATCTACCCGCATCGAGGGTTTTTTGTTCCATAACACACGGTTGTTATCTCCGGACCGTGTGTGATGTTTCTTGTTCCCAATCCTGCCTGCATCCCTCGAAAATATCTTCCCGGCTCGAGGGTTTTTCTGTTTCATAACACACGGTTGTCATCCCCGGACCGTGTGCGATGCACCATCATCAAAATTTTCAATAGCCCCGGCATTTCACTCCCGCGTTTGACACCCATGTAGTAAAATTTTCAGTACCCGAGTCATTTCCTCAAAAAAAACCCGTCCCTCTCCACACACACACACACACCCAAACCTCCTCGGGCGTGTGCGCACACACACACCCTCCCTCACTCGAAACCCTAGCAAGGTCCCCCCGCCCCCCGCCCACCGCTGCCGCTAGGCCTCCATTGTCAGCATCTGCTAGTTTGCCAGTCTAGCTTACCCACCGATCTCCATACCCAGGCCGCCCAGAGTTTCTTAAATGGTGCCTGCCAAACGCCCCCTTTCCCACAGATCTCCATCCCCACCCCCACTCTAGAGCGTCGCAGCCTAAGCCTGGCTACGCTTCTCATGGAGCTCGAGGAGCGACTGGCCCAAAAGAGGTGTATCGCGGTCTCTTCGCCCGACGTCGCCGAGGAAGCGGACGACCATTACTGGCGGCAGGCAATCAAGTAGCGGGCTAGAGTATGCGGACATGTCTCGACCGCCGGCTATGACATCGAGGTCATCGACAATGACGACCTGAGGCGGGCTATGTTACAGGTTAAGTGGCCCATCCCAACCCCTCGGGTTCAACCGCCGTCGATCTCATCCATGGCCCCGCCGCTGATCTCCTCTGGCTCGTTGTCAACAATTTACCATCACTACAAAAAAAGACACATCCGTGACATTTTGGGCCGAACAATTTTTTTTCTGTCATACATATGACACTTCTATGACGATAATTGTGGCAAAACCCGGTATCATCATAGTTGTGGTGGGCTCCTACTTCTATGACAAAAAATCATGACAGAAAATGGGCTTTTCATCCTGGGCGGGATGGAGATGCAGCTGCATGACATTCTTTGGGCCGTCCATGACGGAAAAAACCGTGGTAGAAGCGAGGGGGAGGAAAATTTTGGGGAGTTCCCAGTTACGGTGGGAGGTCGGGGGTGGAGCGATGCGTGTTTCTCTCATACACGTACGCACGTGTGTGCGAGGCGTTGGCTCTAGCTGAACCCGAGCGAGGCGTTGGCCTCTAACTGAACCCGAGCAATTGCACTGCAGGCTACGCGTTACTGAACCCGAGCGATCGATCGATGGCTATTAACTGAACCCGATTGAGCGATTGCTTCGCTACTGCTGCTAACTGAAGCCGATCGATTGGATGAACAGTGAGCATTGTGGGGGGGTGGATGAACAGTGAGCGGTGGCGTTGCCTCTGGATGAATAGGACCCCATGGTGTGGTGGAGGGCTGGATGAACAGTAGATGGTGGAGGGGTGCCCGTGGAGGGGTGGTTGAATAGGACCCCATGGTGTGGAGGGCTGGATGAATAGTAGATGGTGGAGGGGTGCCCGTGGAGGGGTGGTTGAACAGGACCCCCCGGTGTGGAGGGCTGGATGAACAGTAGACGGTGGAGGGGCCCGTGGGGGGGT